>NC_057806.1:257454245-257458250 GCF_018294505.1 Triticum aestivum | reverse complement strand
GAGGGAGCGCCACCGGCCGTGGGCGGCGGTGGCCGGCGGTTCGGCAGGTGGTGGCTGGCGGCTGAGGGGGTGGAGGTTTTAGATGAATTGTAGGCCCTTGATTTCGTATCCAACGGCTGGAAAATCGAATGACCAGAGATGAAAAAGTCAGTCGACTGACATGTAGCCTCACCCCGTACGTACACATGCACGCACGCAACACTCGCACGAACACACACACGCATGCAGGCTTGCAACACTGACACGTACACATGCACTCACGAACACACGCACGAACACATGCATGCAAGACTGAAATGTACACATGCACGCATGCAACACTCGCACGCTTGCATGCACACAACACATGACACAAGACAATGCTCAACCTATATGTGCATGCACCCTTTGTTAAGGACATGGATTGTTAAGGGTATTAATCAATCTTATCTGTGATAAGCAGAACATTGATGTTTGCAGCGGTCTTTATGAATCACAACCTATCGAATGGGTTATCAACGTATATATGAATTTTTTTAAATTCTCTTACATTATATAGTAGGCTTGTCTACATCAAATAGATGATGTCACACTCAATGAACAATCATCAATTTATGAAATGCCCGCTTTTGACCGCCCTGGCCCACCAAAACCTCCTCTGTCGTGCGCTGCCTACGTCTGGTCACTAACATGCAGGCCAGGTACCCAACGAGCCCACACGTCAGTGGAAGAACGGCATGGTGTCGTACGTCAAAGTCGAGGGTGCCGCTCGCTGCACGCCCGGCTGAACACAACTCCTTGCCGCATTCAAATGCCTCCATGAAACCCGTGTGGAAGCCAAGAAACCCACTCTGGACACACGTCCGTTCATGACTGGGCCGACATTAAACGCAACACCGACACAGCTCCTCCCGTCCACCATCTATTTAATCTCCTATTTAAGCGAGGCTAGACACCGGTCAAGAATCGCACACCTTCGTTGCTCCCCTATCTCCTCCTTCAACATTTTCTCCACACTTACAATGGCTTACGCAGAGTAGTTATCTGACATCCAAGTCGTCTGGTTGGCTGCCGAGCCCGCCGAAAACGAGCTATGCAACTCGCTGATCCACCTCCCACCCCTCGCTTGACGGAGCCAGTTGCCGCTCCAAGCCAGCGCATGGTTCAGCAACTCGCCGCTCGAGGCCAACTCGACGAGGAGCGGCGAGCTGCTCCATGCCAGCACGGCAGGGACAATGGGCGTCATCGTTGCCGTCCACGTCGCCACCTTGTACCGCGCCTCCCATGTCTGCAACCGCGTCTCCCGTTTCTATGGCCGAGACTCCCATGCTTGTGGCCGCACCATTAAGCAGAGACAGAAGTCGGGTGCGCAGAGAGTGATGAGTCGGTGGCCAGTGCCTCTGTGTCCACCACAATCACCAAGGAGAAGTACAACAAGGGAGGCCGTTGTCGCTTGGATACTATGAAGGCCACTGCCGAGGCGACGCCGGCAAACACAGCAGGTGTCTTGCCGGATCCTTTTGTTGTGAGGACCTTCGTCTACCCCGCATGGGCTCCACGGAAGCGGAGAAGCCCCCTTCAGACTCCATCTTGGGCATCAGCCAATGATGTCAATTGAGTGGTAGGGAAGCGAGCCGTCCTTTGCACTGAAGCATATACCTCCGGGGCTCCTGACGGTCCGATGATCGTGCTACCGGACATGAGGAAGACAAATGGATTGGCGGGCGACCATTTAGGCTAGGTATTATTATACATGTGATGTTCAAGACTAGCGCCGCTTAGTTGATTTGAATGTAATGAAATCCGTTATGTTTGTATGAAAATATGGTATTTTATATGAATTCCATCATTGCTTATATGAAATATCACCATGTTTGCATGAATTTTGTCCGGTTGGTTGAGTTGCTGTCAGAATGTTTGCGGCTACTGTTGGATGGCGTAATTTGCGGGTCGCCGATCGGTCTGCGGCCGGCTCGAGCGGCGTGGTGGGACAAAAAAAGCACACCTGATACGAGCTCGTCTCCAATGCGCATGCTGGAGGATGCATGAGCACCCGAGCTCTTCCTCGTTCATCGGTGGCAAAGGCACGGGTGAACAAGAGGGTTACCAATATTTTGGCTACCCTAAGCAAGATCCAAACAGCCCCTCCCAGCCCCACCCCTCCCAGCACATTCAAATCCCTCGTTCGCCATGAAATTTTGCCATGTGTTGTTTTCATGGATATTTTGTTGTGTGAAAACAAATTTAAATATGAACGAATAATCGGTGTCCGCGGTCTTCTGTCGGGCACAGTTGGATGACCTCATAGTAGTAGTAGTGTAGAGTACTACTAGATAGTGAGTGTTTACTATTGTATCTACGTACTAATTGCAATGCATGCATGTGTTAGCAGTATAATGACCACGTACGGATTTGATGGTAAGATTTGTGTAAGTTGGATGTCATATTATTGCTCTAACATGTGGTCAAAGTTAGCCTCCAAAACACATTTTATACCCTATATGGATTGAGGGAGTACATGCATTGCTAAGGTTTCTCTTAATCCTTGCATGCAACGTTTTTATTGAAGCTTGAAAGGTGAACATTTGAATGGGAGGGACTACTACAACCCTTCCAAATGAACTATAGTACTAATGGTATCGTACTCCCTCCATTCACCATCTCACATGCTCAGTACTTCTGCGAACTATGGAAGTAACAAACTTATTCCACCACTCAACATCTATTATGGATGCATTGTGGATTTTAAATTGAGTCATATAGACCATAAAGTATGCACTTAGGGCGTCCACAATGTATGGTTTTTGTTTCCTCTAAGCCCTTTGTCCACTTAGAGGCAGGCCTCTATACATTGCATGAACCACGTCTAACAAAAAATTGGCTAGCATCGCCTCTAACCTTAGAGGCTGCCTCTAACAATGTAACAATCCATCTAGTCCCAATTGTCAGCCTTAGGAAGCATAAGAAAGTAGGAGTACAATAGAAATAGTACTAATTGCACAAATGTGTTGCTAATCAATACTTTTTAAATTTCTGCTCGGGCCCACCTTAGTGGCTGGATAGAGTCTCTATACATTTTGGTTTTTTAATTTGATAAGAGGCAAACCATGTGGGGCCTACCTTAGAGGCAAGGCTCTATACACTAGAGATGCTCTGTACGTATTATTTTGATGTGTCCCATCAACTCACAGAATGAGGAGAAGCTTGCTTAGTATGTCGCCTCCCCCACCCATGGGTGCGGTGGCTCGTAGAGTCGTAGTGTAACACCCCGGATATGATTTACCCAATATGTACTCCAACTCTTGCCGTTTCCGGCGTTAAGTTATTTTATTTTCTCGGGTTCAGGTTTTTTGTCTCCGTGTGTTGTTATCATTGTCATGCATCTCATATCATGTCATCATGTGCATTGCATTTGCATACGTGTTCATCTCATGCATTCGAGCATTTTCCCAGTTGTCCGTTTTGCATTCCGGCGCTTCGTTCTCCTCCGGTGGTCATTTCTACCTTTCTTTCGTGTGTGGGGATTAAACATTTCCGGATTGGACCGAGACTTGCCAAGCGACCTTGGTTTACTACCGGTAGACCGCCTGTCAAGTTTCGTACCATTTGGACTTCGTTTGATACTCCAACGGTTAACCGAGGGACCGAGAAGGCCTCGTGTGTGTTGCAGCCCAACACCCCTGCAATTTGGCCCAAAACCCACCAAAACATTCTCCATCATCTAGAGCGTTCGATCACGATCGTGTGGCCGAAAACCGCACCTCATTTGGATTCTCCTAGCTCCCTCTATGCCTATAAATAGACCCCCTCATCCAAATCTCGGATCCCCTCCTTCTAACCCTAAAAAAGTCCCAGATCCGCCGCGAACCGGACGTGTCCGGCCCACGCCGGACAGTGTCCGCTCTGCCCGAGCCAGTCCCATGCCGACACGTGGCGCCGCGCGTCCACTTCGCCGTCCCACGCCGCCGGCCCGCCCGGGCCCAGGCGGGGCCCTCCCGGTCCGGCTGCCCCGCGCGCCGCCTCCTA
>NC_057806.1:257444292-257453729 GCF_018294505.1 Triticum aestivum | reverse complement strand
CGCCGCCGCCAGGTCGCCGCCCCTCACCGCCGCGGCCAGCGCGCCGGCGAGCTCCACCTCGGGCTCCGGCCTCCTCCCCTTGAGCAACTCCGGCGAGCTCCATCTCTGGCGAGGACGAACCTTGGGAAGCGCGCCGAACCGGATCTGGATCTGGATCTCGTCTCGGTTGACTTTCCGTCCCTAACCCTAATTTTTTTCCTATGTTCATCATGTCGTAACTCCTCATCCGTAGCTCCGTTTTGGGCATATAGCATATCAAAATGTTCGCCTTAGAGAGTACATCATTTCATCTCATTGCATCATTTTCATTTGAGTTCATCTTGATGCCCGAAATGCTGTTAGAAGTATGCTATTTGAGATAATTGACAGATCTGCTGCTCCAATTAGATATTTGTCATTTTTGCCATGATTATTGTGTGCATGATATGCCCATGGGCTCTACATGTGTTTTGTTATATGTTTTTCCATCTGTCCAGAGGTGCAACCGATGTATTTTTGTGATGTGTGTGGTGATTAGCACAAGCTTGCCAAGTGGAGCATTTGTTAATGCTGATTTCAGGGACTTGGCATTTCCACTAAGTCCTTGACCTGTTTATCTCATATGGCCATATGTTCATGTTGTTTCCTAGTGATCCGTGCCTCTTTTGAGGATGATCAGTAAGGATGTTTTGTTAATCTCGTAGTGCTCTATCCATCCATGTCTTTGTTTGCAATTATGGAGCACCCTAGCTTGAGTCAATCGAGCTCTACTTTTGTCATTTCATGAATCTGGGCAGATTGTCTACTTGTTAGCGATTTTGCCGATGATGTTGTAGTTGATCCGTGCATGTTATGTTATTGTTCTTGCCATGTCTAGCTTGTATTTTGTGTATTATTGATGGGTGTATGCTTATCTTTTCATGACTTGCTCTGTAGCGAGTGCATCGAGCTCGTAAACATGCCTACTTGATATCTGTTTTTAGCATGCTCCAGTTTTCACTAAGTCTGAGAACTGATTCTGTTTTTGCCATGTTCACATGCTTGCAAATGTATTTTCTGATCCCTTTTGGCTCAAGGTCACTAAGGGACTTTTGTTAAGCTCTTTTAGTAGCTCCATGCCATGCTTTACTTTGCCATGTTCAAGTCCTGTAGCATATAGTTTTCATGCTCCAAAGAGTGCTATCTGATCTGAAATTCCAGACAAGTGTTAATTTCACTGTCTGAAATCTGTTTGCCAAATGCATTTTTGCCATGCTTGTTTGGACCTGTTAATGGATGAGTTGGCCGTAGCTCAGTGCTAGACTTTTGTTAAGCTTCATGAATGGATTCCTGCCATGTATTTTTGTGCCATGTTTGGGTGTTGTAGCATGTTCATCTTGTTGCATTTAGATGGCTACTTGCTGTAAATCGCAGAACGTGGCCATATTTGAATTGCTTGTCATTTCCAAACCGTAACTCCGATTCCGGCGTTCTTTATATCATTTTCAAGCGATTTCATCTCATCTTTCAAGTGGCACACTTGGATTTCCAAGTTGAGCCCAGGTTCATGCTTTCCTTGTCAAATCTTGCATATGCATCACATATTGCATCCCGCATAGCATATCATCTTTGCATCATGTTGTTTGAGTTGGCACGTGGTTGATTGGGTCCTTGTTGCGTGTTTGTCTTGTTTGGGTAGAGCCGGGAGACGAGTTCGCTAACGAGGAGCCCGTTGAGTTTGCTTTCGAGGATCCAGTCAACTCTGACAACTTCGCAGGCAAGATGATCATACCCTCGAAATCACTACTATCTTTGCTTTGCTAGATGCTCGCTCTTTTGCTATGCCTATGCTACAATGCCTACCACTTGCTTATCATGCCTCCCAAATTGCCATGTCAAACCTCTAACCCACCATGTCCTAGCAAACCGTTGATTGGCTATGTTACCGCTTTGCTCAGCCCCTCTTATAGCGTTGCTAGTTGTAGGTGAAGTTTGGAGACCGTTCCTTGTTGGAACATTATTTACTTGTTGGGATATCATTATATTACCATGTTATCTTAATGCATCTATACACTTGGTAAAGGGTGGAAGGCTCGGCCTCTCGCCTAGTGTTTTGTTCCACCCTTGCCGCCCTAGTTTCCGTCATATCGGTGTTATGTTCCCGGATTTTGCGTTCCTTACGCGGTTGGGTTATAATGGGAACCCCTTGACAGTTCGCCTCGATTAAAGCTTTTCCAAAAATGCCCAACCTTGGTTTTACCATTTGCCACCTAGCCTCTTTTTCCCTTGGGTTTCCGGAGCCCGAGGGTCATCTTATTTTATCCCCCCCCCCGGGCCAGTGCTCCTCTAAGTGTTGGTCCAACCGAGCGATGTCCGGGGCTACCAGGGGAAACTCTGGGCTGGCCTGCCTGACGTCTTGCTCATCCGGTGTGCCCTGAGAACAAGATATGTGCAGCTCCTATCGGGATTTGTTGGCACATCTGGGTGGTGTTGCTGGATTTGTTTTAACTTGTCGAAGTGTCTTGTAGAACCGAGATACCGAGTCTGATCAGAACGTCTCGGGAGGAGGTCTATTCCTTCGTTGATCGTGAGAGCTTGTCATGGGCTAACTTGGGACTCCCCTGCAGGGATTTGAACTTTTGAAAGCCGTGCCCGCGGTTATGGGCAGATGGGAATTTGTTAATGTCCGGCTGTAGATAACTTGAACCTTAACTTAATTAAAATGAATCAACAGTGTGAGTTACCGTGATGGTCCCTTCTCGGCGGAGTCCGGGAAGTGAACACGGTGTTGGAATAATGCTTGCGCAGGTGGTTCTCTAGTTACTCGTTCGCGCTTTGCCTCCTCTTCTCGCTCTCTTCTGCGAACAGGATAGCCACCATATATGCTAGTCGCTTGCTGCAGCTCCACATATTTACCTTGCCTTACCTATTAAGCTTAAATAGTCTTGATCGCGAGGGTGCGAGATTGCTGAGTCCCCGTGGCTCACAGATTACTATTACACCAGATACAGGGCCTGATGATTCCGCTCCAGATGGCGCGCTTGAGCTCAAGTGGGAGTTCGACGACGACTCTCAACGATACTACGTGTCTTTCCCTGATGCTCAGTAGTGGTGCCTAGTTGGGGTGATCGGGACCGTGTCGCATGTTGGGTTTATCTTTTATTTTGGTGCCGTAGTCGGGCCATGAGTGTTTGAATGTTGTAATGTTATTTATGCACTTTGATTGACATGGCGAGTGTAAGCCAACTATATATCTCCCCTTTATTATCTATATGACATGGGATGTTGTGAAGATTGCCTAACTTGCGACATTGCTTTTACGTCTCTAAGTCGTGCCTCGACACGTGGGAGCTATAGCCGCATCGAGGGCATTACAAGTTGGTAATCAGAGCCTTCCCCGACCTTAGGAGCCCCATTGCTTGATCGTTTTTAGCGGCCGAGTTGTGTCTAGAAAAATGTTTTGAGTCATTTAGGAATTATATATCGGAGAGTTTAGGAATTCTTTTTACTTCCCAGTCTCCTCATCGCTCTGGTAAGGCATCCTGACGTAGAGTTTTGACTCTTCTCTTCTCAAATTTCGCTAAAACAAATTTTAGGATCACGCGGGTTTCTTGGAATCGTTCCAATGGTTTTGTGACGAGAACATTATCTTGGTGCCTCCTGTCAGGGGTTTTTGTGGCAGTGTCCCGGGGAATTGAGCTCCGAGGTGTTGTCGTCACAATTTTATCGTTGCAGTTCTGGAATACCTGAGTTTAGTACGCCGACATCGAAAATCTCTTTTATGCAGTTCGTTGGTGAGATAACCTCGACGCCACCCAGTACTGGGGCGGGAGTTCGGGAGTATTGCCATAACTTGTATAACAGATGCTTTTCGAAGGTTGAGGTAGATGGTTTCCAAAGTTTTTCTCGGTTATGTGTTGAAGGATGGATACAGCTGGATGTAGGATTTGCTAGATTTGGGTGAGATATTATGCTTCCCCTGTATCCCCAACACCTGATTGCATAACCGGAAAGGTTTGGGAGTTTCATAGGTGGGAATTCTTGTAGCTCTAGTTCTTCTTCCACGGATATTTGGTTTGAGATTGGGATTTCTTACCGAGTATTCGTTCTTGATCCATACCTTGTTGATTTATTTCTCTACCTAAATTCTAAGTGGCTTCACAATTTATGGATATGTGACCATTTCAAGAGGATTGCATTCGTTCATTTTGTTCGGATGTGAAGACTTTATGTTGCAATTTTCATTCCGTTGGATCCAGCTTCATTTTATCTATCAATGTGCTAACGGTGGTCACCCTCTTCAGGATGGCTCCCGGTAAGAGCACCAATCAGAATCAGAATCAAGATCCGCCACCACCTCCACCTCCTCCGGAGGCATGGCAAGCTGTGATGGCCGCAACCAATGCAAACACACAGTTGATCATGCAAATTCTTCAAGAGTGCAATCAAGCGAACCAAGGCAACCAAGGCAACAATCAGAATCACTTTGCTACACTCAACCAGTTCCTTGCTAACGGGCCAAAGACTTTCAGCAATTGTGTTGAGGCAACTGATGCTGACGATTGGCTCGTGGATCTGCGCAAGCATTTCGAGTGCAGTAATGTCAGGCCCGAGGACTTCGTCAAGTTCGCATCCTTCCAACTCAAAGATCAAGTTGCAGAATGGTTCCAGCAGTACAAGGATTCCAGAGGTGGACGTGTTATTACCTGGGATGAATTCCATCAAGATTTCAGAGCTCATCATATCCCTCAGAGCATGGTTGAAAGCAAGTGTGAGGAATTCCGCAACCTGAAGCAAGGCTCTTTGTCTGTCTATGACTACAACAAGTTGTTTCAGAAGCTCGCCCGCTTTGCTAAGCAGGACGTCTCTGATGAGAAGAGCATGATATACCAGTTCAGGGGTGGTCTCAGAGAAGAAATCCAGCTAGCTCTTGTTCTCTTTGAGCCCTTGAGGTACGATGAGTTCTACAACATGGCATTGAAGCAAGAGGCCGCTCAACTGAGGTGTGATGCTTCCAAGAAGCGAGTCAGAGATGCTACTCCTTCTTCCTCTACTCAAGTGGCCAAGCAGCAGAAGTATTGGCTTCCTCCTCCTCCGTTCCGTCAGCCGTATCAGCAGAAGAGCAAAGGTGGCAGTGGATCTTCCCACCCACCCAACCCTGGCTTTCAGAACAAGACTTCGTCTCAAGCTCCAAGATAAAGTGCTCCGTACCACCGTCCGCTTTCAGAGGTCACGTGCAACAAGTGCCAATAGAAGGATCACTATGCCAACAAGTGTTTCAACCATAGGCGTCTTCCTCCTCCTCCTGTGAGATCGGCAAGTACAGCTATGGTCAAGCATAACACCAAGTCCGCCAAGGTCAACTTGCTGAATGCAGCTCAGGCAAAGGACTCGCCAGATGTGATTATGGGTAACCTTCCTGTTAATGACATTCCCGCAAGAGTTCTTTTTCACATGGGTGCATCTTTATCATTTTTATCGAAGCCTTTTGCATCCATGCATGATGTGCATACTATTGATTTGCCTAAGCCGATAGCGATTTCTTCTCCGGGTTTGTTCATGAACACCAAAATGATGGCTCCGGATGTTACTATCACCTTGGGCGATTACAAGTTTATTTCTTCTCTAATGGTTCTTGGTAACTCGGATATTGATCTTATTCTTGGTATGGATTGGCTTTCTAAGCACAGGGCGCATCTTGATTGTGCAGCCAGGCAGATTCAATTGACTCATTCGTCTGAGGATGTAATTGTCTTTGCCACTCGTGATGATACCATCCGTCTATTTTCTCTCAATGAGAAGGGTGAACTGGATGCTATCTCGCAAATTCCAGTCGTTTGCGAATATCAAGATGTCTTTCCAGAAGAGCTTCCAGGAATGCCTCCACACCGGCCAGTTGAATTCGTCATCGATCTTGAGCCTGGCATGGAACTAGTGTGCAAGCGTCCTTACAAGCTTGGACCTGAAGAGTTGAAGGAGCTGAAGAAGCAACTCGATATTCAAAAGAGAATGGGTCTCATCCGGCCTAGTTCTTCTCCGTGGGGTTGTGGTGTTCTTTTTGTGAAGAAGAAGGATGGAACGGACCGACTTTGTGTTGATTACCGTCCATTGAACAAGAAGACCATCAAGAACAAGTATCCACTTCCCAACATTAACGAGTTGTTCGAACAACTCAAAGGTGCCCAAGTATTCTCCAAGCTTGATCTCCGTATGGGTTATCATCAGATTCGAATCCGTGAACAAGATATTCCCAAGACGGCTTTCAGGACAAGCTATGGTTCATATGAGTACACTGTCATGTCTTTTGGCCTCGTCAATGCTCCTCCAACTTTCTCTCGCATGATGAACTTCATCTTCAACGCCTTCACCAATGACTTCGTTTTGGTCTATCTCAACGACATTCTGGTTTTCTCGAAGAACAAGGAAGATCATGCCAAGCACTTGCGTTTGGTGCTTGATAAGCTCAGGGAACACAAGTTCTATGCTAAGTTCTCCAAGTGCGAATTTTGGCTCGATGAGGTTCTTTATCTTGGTCATATCATCTCTACCAAGGGCATTGTGGTGAATCCTGAGAAGGTGTCTGCAATTGTGAATTGGGAACCTCCTCAGAACGTGAAGCAACTCCGTAGCTTCCTCGGTCTCGCAAGCTACTACCTAAGATTCGTTGAAAACTTTTCTAAGATCGCGAAGCCTCTCTCAAATCTTCTCCAGAAGCACGTCAAGTACGTTTGGTCTCCGGAGTGTGACATTGCTTTCAACACTTTGGAAGAGAAATTGATCACTGCTCCAGTTCTGACTCCGCTTGATGAATCCAAACCGTAACAGGTCTTTTGTGATGCCTCTCTCCAAGGTCTTGGCGCAGTGTTGATGCAAGAGAAGAAAGTTGTGGCTTATACCTCTCGCCAGTTGAAGCCCAACGAGAAGAACTACCCCACTCATGATCTCGGGTTGGCGGCTGTTGTGCATGCTCTTTTGACTTGGAGACATCTCTTATTGGGAAGAAAAGTGGACATCTTCACTGACCACAAGAGTCTCAAGTACATCTTCACTCAGGCTAATCTCAACCTCAGGCAAACTCGATGGGTCGAAATGATTCAAGAGTATAATCCGAGTATCGAGTATACTCCAGGCAAGGCCAATGTGATTGCTGACGCATTGAGCAGAAAGGCTTATTGCAACAGTCTGATTCTCAAGCCTTATCAACCCGAGCTTTGTGAAGCTTTCCGCAAACTTAATCTGCAAGTTGTTCCTCAAGGTTTCCTCGCAAACCTTCAAGTCTCTCCTACCTTGGAAGATCAGATTCGCCAAGCCCAGCTTCTTGATGCTATGGTGAAAAAGGTGAAGATTGGGATTGTCAAGAGTCAACCCAAGTACAAGTGCTACCGCCTTGATGACAAGGACACTCTCTTCTTTGAGGATCGTATTGTTGTGCCCAAAGGTGACCTTCATAAAGTGATCATGAACGAGGCTCACAATTCTCTCCTCTCCATCCACCCTGGGAGCACGAAGATGTATCAGGACCTCAAGCAGGCTTATTGGGGGACTCGAATGAAGCGCGAGATTGCGCAATTCGTGAATGAATGTGATGTTTAGAGAAGAGTGAAGGCAGAACACCAAAGACCAGCTGGTCTCCTCCAACCTCTTTCCATTCCAGAATGGAAGTTTGACCACATTGAAATGGACTTCGTGACTGGGTTTCCAAAGTCCAAGCGTGGCAATGATGCTATATTAGTTGTCATCGACAAACTCACTAAAGTGGCTCACTTTGTGCCTATCAAAGAGTCAATCACTATAGCTCAATTGGCGGAACTCTATACCTCTCGAATTGTCTCTCTACACGGTATTCCACAAGTGATCTCTTCAGACCGTGGCAGCATCTTTACCTCAAAGTTTTGGGATTCTTTTCAGAAGGCCATGGGCACCAACATCCGCTTCAGCACAGCTTTCCATCCTCAAACTAGCGGTCAAGTCGAGCGTGTCAACCAGATTCTTGAAGATATGCTCAGGGCTTGTGTGATCTCCTTCATCATGAAGTGGGAGGATTGCCTTCCTTACGCTAAATTCTCCTACAACAACAGTTTTCAAGCAAGTTCGGGCAAGGCCCCATTTGAAATTCTGTATGGCGGTAAGTGTCGTACCCCTCTCAACTGGTCTGAAACTGGTGAACGTCAGCTTCTTAGAAATGACTTAATCACAGAGGCAGAGGAAATGTGCAAAGTCATTCGAGATAACCTCAAAGCATCCCAATCCCGCCAGAAGACCTACTATGATAGTAAGCACCGTGATTTGGCTTTCGAGATCGGAGATCATGTTTACCTCCGCGTCTCTCCAATGAAAGGTACTCGTCGCTTCGGTATCAAAGGGAAGCTTGCCCCTAGATAAGTGGGACCTTTCAAGATCGTCAACAAGAGAGGCGATCTCGCCTATCAACTCGAGCTTCCTTCAAACTTTGCAAATGTTCATGACGTTTCCATGTCTCTTAGCTCCGAAAGTGCTTCAAGACTCCTGACCGCACCGTCAACTTCGAGGACATTGAGCTCCAAGAAGATCTCTCTTATCGTGAGCACCCCGTGGCTATTCTTGAAGAGACTGAACGCAAGACTCGCAACAAGTCAATCAAATTCCTCAAAGTCAAGTGGTCACACCATTCCGACCGTGAAGCTACCTGGGAACGCGAGGATCACCTCCGTTCTGAGTACCCGGTGTTCTTTCAGTCCTAGATCTCGGGACGAGATCCTTTCATAGTGGTGGAGTGTTTTAACACCCCGTATATGATTTACCCAATATGTACTCCAACTCTTGCCGTTTCCGGCGTTAAGTTATTTTATTTTCTCGGGTTCGGGTTTTTGTCTCCGTGTGTTGTTATCGTTGTCATGCATCTCATATCATGTCATCATGTGCATTGCATTTGCATACGTGTTCATCTCATGCATTTGAGCATTTTCCCCGTTGTCCGTTTTGCATTCCGGCGCTTCGTTCTCCTCCGGTGGTCATTTCTACCTTTCTTTCGTGTGTGGGGATTAAACATTTCCGGATTGGACCGAGACTTGCCAAGCGACCTTGGTTTACTACCGGTAGACCGCCTGTCATGTTTCGTACCATTTTGACTTCATTTTGATACTCCAATGGTTAACCGAGTGACCGAGAAGGCCTCGTGTGTGTTGCAGCCCAACACCCCTCCAATTTGGCCCAAAACCCACCAAAACCTTCTCCATCATCTAGAGCGTTCGATCACGATCGCGTGGCCGAAAACCGCACCTCATTTGGATTCTCCTAGCTCCCTCTATGCCTATATATAGACCCCCTCATCCAAATCTCGGATCCCCTCCTTCTAACCCTAAAAAAATCCCAGATCCGCCGCGAACCGGACGTGTCCGGCCCGCGCTGGACAGTGTCCGCTCCGCCCGAGCCAGTCCCGCGCCGACACATGGCGCCGCGCGCCCACTTCGCCGTCTCGCGCCGCTGGCCCGCCCGGGCCC
>NC_057806.1:256375641-256484675 GCF_018294505.1 Triticum aestivum | reverse complement strand
GATGCGCCATTGCTACCCTAACAAATAGGTGCCATTCTTCTCGGGGCGAAGGTGTGCCATGTGACACTCACATGTCATAATACCACAGTATACATTCTAACAAGTTCACACACAAGTACAACAGAAAAGGTAAACATTTGGATCAAACTCAGGTTCATGGGATACGTTCATATTCATAGCCAACATTCAAAATCAACAACTCAGAAGATTCATATATACACAATTTTAGCATGTCTATGCATCCAAATGATTGATAGATCACAAGCCAATATTCATAGCTAACATTAACAAAAAGATTCAGATATACACAAGTTCAACATGTTTACCCGTTCAAATGATTGAGAGATCACAACCAATATCATCCATCGACACAGTTTAATTACTCAGGGTACAGACTGGTAAGTGATGTTCACTCGGTGGTACTTCTTGTTAAAATTAATGCTTGTCTGAGCAAACTTTAGAGTACAGAAGAGGAAACACAGACCATATGAACTTTGCTTGTAGGTTTATCCTCATGATAGTGGCCTCAATGCTGCGAGAGGTTTGAGCAACTTGGCCACTACTTTCATCCAACTAGTTTACTAGCTCATCTTGGTCCTGTAGCTCACCAAAATTCTACATTGCAGACAAGAAATGAGGCGATCAACAAAATGAACCACCCAAAGTTTTTGTGCAGTTCAACTGAAATGGAGCATCCGAGGCATACGGACTGGTTAAGTGCCATATGAATATATGCGTCAACCAACTTGTCTGGAATCTTTAGACTCCATGGCATACAGTTCACTACCAGCATACATGGCGATAACCGAAAAGCGCAAGTTGGGGCCAAAGACTAGACTGCATTTTTCTGGGCTATGCGCCAAGCAATATTGTTGGCGTTCACTCCGGCACTTCGTCTTGTCAACATCGATGCTTGTCAGGGTGAACTTTGGAATACATAGAAGCAACATAAGTATTTGTCCATCTGATCTTCTTGTGCAGTTCTACTGAAATGGGACAATGTAACTGTTTTCCTACGAGTTCAGGCTCCAAGTTACTCCTTTATGAAATCAGCCAACAGTAGCACAATACCAAATTACCAATAGATATGACAAGCACAATAACCAGGATGAAGACTGGTACCAACCTGTGTGAGGAAGCATATCAATTTACTTCCTTTGACAGGAAGCTAAGCTAAGCGACTGACAGGAAAGGAAGTAAGCAGTTGAGGCAATGAACCACCCAAAGTTTTTGTGCAGTTCCACTGAAATAGAACATCCATGTTGGAACATATATTGAGAAAGTGAGATTACTATAATAGTGGCACTAGTTGATAAAACATACACTAACAAATAAAAACATCCTCATTATCTTAATAGGTAAAGTTAGCAACACAGTAGCCTTGCTTAAAGGGAGGTATTACTTTATTTTATCAGTGCCAATTAGTTGAACATTGAAAGCATTGCCATGTATCATAGGTTGCAAAGATTTAACATGCAAAGATAAAGGACTTTCTCATGGCATGAGCAAAACAGTAGCATGATACAAATAGGGATGACAACACACTAATCTGGATGAAGGCCTTAGGACGGTACCAACCTGAGCAAGGAAGCTTATTCAAGTAATCCCAAAAGAGAAGATAAAGCACTGATTGGGATTATTCAATAGTATATCTTTTTGTGCACTTCCAATGTATGGTTGACATCACTCTTTGTTTACCAGTGGTGAGATTATATGAAGAGATTATCAAGAACTTCCCGCAGATATAAAGCACTGGCTAGGACATAGTTCATTGTATCCTCTTGTGCATTTCCACTAAAATGTACAGTTGACACAACATCATCCCTGTTTGCACAAGTAGGAATGAGGTGAAACCTTCATTAGCTTAGTGAGGAAGGATAGAAAGACAATAACATATTACTTTAACAACAGCATATCTTTATTTTACCAGGGGCATTAGATTAAGAATAGCTAAATAGTTGCTATAAGGGCATGGGACAGTGGGTGCACCAGCAGTCTAGCACCATGTACCTTAACCAGGGCATAAAGTGGTGACTCAGAGTTTGTTGCCTCGAGAAACAAACATCGAAGCAACATATTTGGGTTGGTCCTATTTTTGTTTACTTTATCCACCTATTCATATGTGTGGATTGCAAATCTAGTCCTGGTCATACGAGTGTGTACAACGTTTCCCCTATATTTCCCTTTTCGACCAAGAGACCGGTTCGATGGCCAGTATGTACTATTTTCACCCCTTTCTTTCCTGTTTGTACCAAGTCCTATGTACATACTACATCTTTCCCCCCTTTTATTTCCTATTTGAACCAAGTACAAGATTTGAACCCTTGAAGTAGCTTTACCTCTAACAATAGAAAAAAATTTAGGTGGCGTTGGACCATTTGATTGAGCCTAGCTACGTGGGGATGACAGGTAGAAAATGATGCACATGCAGCGACGTGGCGAGCTGGGGAAGTAGAGTTAGGCCGGTTTCGAAGGAAGATATACCTAAAGGTCATCCAGGTGTGGCTAGGTGGGGGCGGGAGGCCGGATCCGCCCACACTACAACAATGATGAAGGAATCAGAGGACCTCCCGCGCCAGCACTTGGCCAAAGATAATGGTGCGGCCAGTAGTGGTGTTGGAAATATGCCCTAGAGGCAATAAGAAATTGGTTATTATCATCCCTGTTCAAGAATTCATCCGATTAACCAGTTAACTTGCTGATTAATCCCTACTCATAGGGTCCCCGAGTAGCCGATTACCCGATAAATCACCCGATTAATTGATTAAATGGCCGATTAACTTGCCGATTAGCCTATTAATCCCCTACTCACCAGCCGACCGAGCAGCTACCAGTTAATGATTTCCTCAACAATGATTATCATATTTCCCGTTCATGATAAATGTTCATTATTCATGCTAGAATTGTATTGACCAGAAACTTAAATACATGTGTGAATACATAAAACTACACCGTGTCCCTAGTAAGCCTCTACTAGCCTAGCTTGTTGATCAAAGATGGTTAAGGTTTCCTAACCATGGACATGAGTTATCATTCGATAAAGGGATCACATCATTAGGAAAATGATGTGATGGACACACCCAACCGTAAGCTTAGCATCAAATCATTTAGTTATTTGCTACAACTTTCTTCATGTCAAGTATCAGCTCCCTAGACCATGAGATCATGCCACTCCTGGATACCAGAGGAATGCCTTGTGTCCTATCAAATGTCACTTCATAACTGGGTGATCATAAAGGTGCTCTACAGGTATCTTCAAATGTGTCTGTTTGTCACTCCGTGTGACGGAGAGATAACTCTAGGCCCTCTCGGTAATACAAAATCAAAAGAAGATTCATGTGCCTAATGAGTTTATTCATAGGATCTTGTATTACAAAACGAGTAAAGAGACTTGTCGGTAACGATTGAACTAGGCATGGAGATACCGGCGATCGAATCTCGGGCAAGGAACATATCGCTAGACAAAGGGAATTGCATATGGGATTAACTCAATCCTCGACATCATGGTTCAACCAATAAAGATCTTCGTTGAATATGTAGGAACCAATATGGGCACCTAGGTGCCGCTATTGGTTATTGACCGGAGAGGAGTCTCGGTCATGTCGGCATGTTCCGAACCCGTAGGGTCACACGCTTAACGTTTGATAGTGCTAGGGTAGTAATGAAATATTAATAGCGGAAAGTCTGATGGTTGTTTAGAGTCCCGGATGAAATCCAAATATGACGAGGAGCTCCGGAATGGTCCAAACGTAAATATTTATATATGGTAAGTCATATTTTGGATTCCGGAAAAAGTTTGATTTTTTTGGTACTGTACCGAGAAGGTTCTAGAAGGTTCCAAGGGTTCCACTATGGGGCCCAACGACTCGGGAAGGGCCCACATGGACCGAGGGGTGGGGCTATAACCCACATGGGCTAGACGCACCATTCCCCAGGGCACGTGTTGTTTAAATCTAGAGATAAAGTCTTATCTCTTAATTTAAATGGTTGAATATAGAGATAAGATGTTATCTCCAAGTTTAAAGGGATTTCTCCCATGTGGCTGACCCTAGGAGGGTTTTGGACGCCCTCCCCCGCCCCTAGCATATATATTGAAGGGGGAGACACATGGGGGCAGCCATTGTCGGTGTCAAAACTGGTAGACCTCGGGTAGGGGGTCCCGAACTATGCGTCTGAGGATTGATGGTAACAAGGGACAAGTGGGACACAATGTTTACCCAGGTCCGGGCCCTCTTAATGGTGGCAAAACCCTATGTCCTACTTGATTGTATTCGATGAGTATAGGGGTTACAAGAGTTGATCTACCTCGAGATCGTAATGGCTAAACCCTAGTTGTCTAGCCTATGAGAATTCGGATAGCCTCTACGGACTAAACCCTCCGGTTTATATACACACCAGAGGGATCTAGGGTTGTACAGAGTCGGTTTGTGGGGGAAGAAAATAACATATCCGGACACCAAGCTTGCCTTCCACGCACATAGGAGTCCTACCCGGACACGGGGGAACGTCTTCTTCACGGCCCATCAGTCCGGCCCATATCACATAGTCTAGACACCCGAGGACTCCCTAATCCAGGATTCCCTCAGTAGCCCCTGAACCAGTCTTCAATGACGATGTGTTCGACATGCAGATTGTCTTCGACATTGCAAGGTGGGTTCCTTCTCTTGAAACATTTTAAGATAACTCCCTGCACAAAGGATCTGTATCCGGCTCTGTATAATTAATACAACCCTTAGCCATGAAGGCTAGACATCAAGATAAAACAGTGTCTTTTACTGACAACTTTTTTTCGGCGAAGTGTCACATTGGCTCTTTAACATTTCGAACCATTTTCATGCCTCCCACTTCACGTTTCGAGGCATAGCCCTCATTGGCACGTCTTATCAAAACAGAGATCGTGCCCGCCCATTACGGGATCCTCATCAATACGGTTTTGCATAATCCAACCATGCCATTCGCACGATCTCTTTGGGAACAGGCGAGTTTTAAGGCTTGAGAGGGGGCATTTGGTATTTCATCGCCTATAAGAGGGCAAAGATTCGTCCTTTTCCCCACGCCTTTCTCCTAGCTCCTGCCTTCCCTTCCTTTGAGCTCCAGCGCCCAAAATCTCAATCTTTCCCATCGCCACCAACCTCCCCAGCCATGTTTGGATCTGGCTCCAAGGGCAAGTGGGAGGCCTCCTCCGTCACCGAGAAAGACATCAAGGAGCTTCGAGGCGCGGTGTATCTATTTACGGGCATTGCGCACAGGCTCCCCAACAAGGGTGAGGTCACGCCGACCCCGGAGCCCGGCGAGAGAGTAGTGTTCATTTCCCACTTCCTCCGCGGGCTAGGGTTTCCCCTTCACCCCTTCGTCCGCGGCCTCATGTTCTATTATGGGCTGGATTTTCATGATCTAGCCCCAAACTCCTTCCTCCACATATCGGCGTTCATCGTCATGTGCGAGGCTCTCCTCCGCATCCCACCACACTTCAGCCTATGGCTCAAGGTTTTCAATCTAAAGCCGAAGGTGGTCGATGAACAGCACACGGACTGCGGAGTGGCCATGGTGAGCAAGCTTCCCAACACCGTCTAGCCTAAAGGGGAATTCGTGGAGATGGTCAAGGTGTGGCAGCAGGAGTGGTTCTACATCACCGAACCCCGCAATGCCAACTGGGTGGCCACGCCCGACTTCAAATTCGGACCCCCACCGGGCTCACTTCCTGGACCGCTAAGGGCCTTGATTGGGGGTCCTCGGTGGAGGTGCAAATGCTGCAAAAGCGCATCACCAACATGATAGGCAAAAACATCGGTCTCACAGACGTGATTCAGGTGATGCTCTTCCGCCGGACTCTCCCTTGCCAACTCCGACCCTCTCACATGTGGTAGTTTAATCTGGAGGAGCCACGGATTTTGAAGCACTTCTTCGGCACGGTGCAGGAAGACATTTGGAAGTTGCTTTTCAAGGCCCAAAAAACGTGGCCAAAGAAGACCGAGGACATCAGTATCAACATCGAGAATCCGGCCTCACCGGTAAGCATGATTTTCCCGAGTACCTATTCGGTAAATAAGTTTAGATATAATATATAATCTCTCTTTCGTGCAGGGCTGGACGGCAAAGGCGGAGTGGATCAAGTGTCTGGAATCGCTGCTCGAAGACCCAGCCACACCCCAGCTGACAAAGATGCTGGTCCCAGCATGATACGTCCATTTTGCGTCATGCTTTTATATCGATATTTATTGCATTATGGGCTGTTATTACACATTATGTCACAATACTTATGCCCATTCTCTCTTATTTTACAAGGTTTACATAAAGAGGGAGAATGCCGACAGCTAGGATTCTGGGCTGGAAAGGAGCAAATATTAGAGACCTATTCTGCACAGCTCCAAAAGTCCTAAAACTTCACGGAAGACGTTTTCCAAATATATAAAAAATACTGAGAGCAAGAACTTCACCAAGGGCCACACCCTACCCACGAGGGTGGGGGGGCGCGCCCCCTACCTCGTGGGCCCCCTGGTGGCCCTCCGGTGGCCATCTCTGCTATATGAAGTCTTTCGATGGGAAAAAATCATAAGCCTTCTTCTTGGACGAAACTCCGCCGCCACGAGGCGGAACCTTGGCGGAACCAATCTAGGGCTCTGGCGGAGCTGTTCTGCCAGGGAAACTTCCCTCCCGAAGGGGAAATCATCGCCATCGTCATCACCAACGCTCCTCTCATCAGGAGAGGGCAATCTCCATCAACATCTTCATCAGCACCATCTCCTCTCAAAACCCTAGTTCATCTCTTGTATCCAATTCTTGTCTCCAAGTCCAGGATTGGTGCTAGTAGGTTGCTAGTAGTGTTAATTACTCCTTGTAGTTGATGCTAGTTGGTTTAAATTGTGGAAGATCATATGTTCAGATCCTATATGCATATTAATACCCCTCTGATTATGAACATGTTTATGCTTTGTGAGTAGTTACTTTTGTTCCTGAGGACATGGGAGAAGTCTTGCTATTAGTAGTCATGTGAATTTGGTATTCGTTCGATATTTTGATGAGATGTATGTTGTCTCTCCTCTAGTGGTGTTCTGTGAACGTCGACTACATGACACTTCACCATTGTTTGGGCCTAGAGGAAGGCATTGGGGAGTAATAAGTAGATGATGGGTTGCTAGAGTGACAGAAGCTTAAACCCTAGTTTATGCGTTGCTTCGTAAGGGGCTGATTGGGATCCATATGTTTCATGCTATGGTTAGGTTTACCTTAATACTTTTATTGTAGTTGCGGATGCTTGCAATAGAGGTTAATCATAAGTGGGATGCTTGTCCAAGTAAGAGCAGTACCCAAGCACCGGTCCACCCACATACCAAATTATCAAAGTACTGAACGCGAATCATATGAGCGTGATGAAAAATAGCTTGACGATATTCCCATGTGTCCTCGGGAGCGCTTTTCTCTATATAAGAGTTTGTCCAGGCTTGTCCTTTGCTACAAAAAGGATTGGGCCACCTTGCTGCACTTTATTTACTTTTGTTACTTGTTGCTCGTTACAAATTATCCTATCACAAAACTATCTGTTACCACTTATTTCAGTACTTGCAGAGAATACCTTGCTAGAAACCGCTTATCATTTCCTTCTGCTCCTCGTTGGGTTCGACACTCTTAATTATCGAAAGGACTACGATAGATCCCCTATACTTGTGGGTCATCAAGACTCTTTTCTGGCGCCGTTGCCGGGGAGTGAAGCGCCTTTGGTAGGTGGAATCTGGTAAGGAAAAATTTATATAGTGTGCTGAAATTTACTGTCACTTGTTATTATGGAAAGTAATCCTCTGAGGGGCTTGTTCGGGGTATCTTCACCCCGACCAGTAGAGCAAAGAGTTGCTCCTGAACCTACTGAACCTACTAAAAATGAAAATGTCTGCTTTGAAATTCCTTCGGGTATGATAGAAAAATTGCTAGCTAATCCCTTTTTAGGAGATGGAACAAAACATCCTGATGAGCATCTAATATATGTGGATGAAGTTTGTGGATTATTTAAGCTTGCAGGTGTACCCGGAGATGTTGTTAAGAAGAAGGTCTTCCCTTTATCTTTGAAGGGAGACGCATCGACATGGTATAGGCTATGTGATGATATGGGGTCTTGGAATTACAAACGATTGAAATTGGAATTTCATCAGAAGTTTTATCCTATGCATCTTGTTCATCGTGATCGCAATTACATATATAATTTTTGGCTTCGTGAAGGAGAAAGCATCGCTCAAGCTTGGGGGAGGCTTAAATCAATGTTATATTCATGCCCCAATCATGAGCTCTCAAGAGAAATGATTATTCAAAATTTTTATGCTCGGCTTTCTGATAACAATCGCACCATGCTTGATACTTCTTGCGCTAGCTCTTTTATGATGAAGACTATTGAATTCAAATGGGATTTATTGGAAAGAATTAAACGCAACTTTGAAGATTGGGACCTCGACAAAGGTAAGGAGTCAGGTATGACACCTAGTTTTGATTGTGTTAAATATTTTATGGATACCGATATTTTCCATAGATTTAGCACTAAATATGGACTTGACTCTGAGATAGTAGCTTCTTTCCGTGAATATTTTGCTACTTATGTTGATCTCCCCAAGGAGAAGTGGTTTAAATATCATCCTCCCATAGAAGTAAAAGTAGCTGCACCTATTAAAGTTGAAGAAAAGATTGTCACTTATAATGATCCTATTGTTCCTTCTGCATATGTTGAGAAACCACCTTTCCCTATTAGGATAAAGGATCATGCTAAAGCTTCAACTGTAGTTTGTAAAAGCAATATTAAAACATATACACCTCTTGAGCAAGTTAAAGTTGAACCTAATATTGCTATTGTTAAAGATCTCTTGTCTAATAATATTGATGGGCATGTTATTTATTTTTGTCATGAAACTGCTAGAATTGCTAAACCCTGTGCTAAAGATAAACCTAGACCTGTGGTAGGCATGCCTGTTATTTCTGTTAAAATAGGAGATCATTGTTATCATGGATTATGTGATATGGGTGCCAGTGCTAGTGCAATACCTATTAGTCTATATAGAGAAATTATGCATGATATTGCACGTGTTGAGTTAGAAGATATTGATGTCACAATTAAACTTGCCAATAGAGATACTATTTCACCAATGGGAATTGTTAGAGATGTTGAAGTCTTGTGTGAGAAAACTAAATATCCTGCTGATTTTATTGTTCTTGGTTCCCCACAAGATAGCTTTTGTCCCATTATATTTGGTAGACCCTTCTTAAACACTGTTAATGCTACCATAGATTGCAAAAGGGATGTTGTTACTATCGGTTTAGATGATATGACTCATGAATTTATTTTTTCTAAATTTAGTAGACAACACCGTGAAGAAGAATTACCTAGTAAGGATGAAATTATTGGTCTTGCTTCTATTGCCGTACCTCCTAGTGATCCTTTAGAACAATATTTGCTAGACCATGAAAATGATATGTTTATGAATGAAAGAAGGGAATTAGATGTAGTATTCTTTAAACAGGAACCTATTCTGAAAAACAATTTTCCTGTTCAAATCCTAGGGGATCCTCCTCCATCCAAGGGTGATCTCGTGTTTGAGCTTAAACCGTTACCTGATACTCTTAAATATGCTTATCTTGATGAGAAAAAGATATATCCTGTTATTATTAGTGCTAACCTTTTAGAGCATGAGGAAGAGAGATTATTGAAAACTCTGAGGAAGCACCGTGCTGCTATTGGGTATACTCTTGATGATCTTAAGGGCATTAGTCCCACTCTATGTCAACATAAAATTAATTTGGAAGAAGATGCTAAACCAGTTCGTGATCATCAACGCCGGCTGAATCCTAAAATGAATGAAGTGGTAAGAAAGGAAATACTAAAGCTCCTTGAGGCAGGTATAATCTATCCCGTTGCTGATAGTTAGTGGGTAAGCCCTGTCCATTGTGTCCCTAAGAAGGGAGGTATTACTGTTGTTCCTAATGATAAAGATGAATTGATCCCTCAAAGAATTATTACAGGTTATAGGATGGTAATTGATTTCCACAAATTAAATAAGGCAACTAAAAAGGATCATTACCCCTTACCTTTTATCGATCAAATGCTAGAAAGATTATCCAAACATACACATTTTTGCTTTCTAGATGGTTACTCTGGTTTCTCTCAAATACCTGTGTCAGCCAAAGATCAATCAAAGACTACTTTTACATGCCCTTTTGGTACTTTTGCTTATAGACATAAGACTTTTGGTATATGTAATGCACCTGCTACCTTTCAAAGATGCATGATGGCTATATTCTCTGACTTTTGTGAAAAGATTTGTGAGGTTTTCATGGATGATTTTTCCGTCTATGGATCTTCTTTTGATGATTGCTTGAGCAACCTTGATCGAGTTTTGCAGAGATGTGAAGAAACTAATCTTGTCTTGAATTGGGAAAAGTGCCACTTTATGGTTAATGAAGGTATTGTCTTGGGGCATAAAGTTTCTGAAAGAGGTATTGAGGTTGATAAAGCCAAGGTTGATGCTATTGAGAAGATGCCATGTCCCAAGGACATCAAAGGTATAAGAAGTTTCCTTGGTCATGCCGGATTTTATAGGAGGTTCATTAAGGACTTCTCAAAAATTTCTCGGCCTCTGACTAATTTATTACAAAAACATATACCATTTGTTTTTGATGATGATTGTGTAGAAGCATTTGAAATACTTAAGAAAGCATTGATCTCTGCACCTATTGTTCAGCCACCTGATTGGAATTTACCCTTTGAAATTATGTGTGATGCTAGTGATTATGTTGTAGGTGCTGTTCTAGGACAAAGAGTTGATAAGAAATTAAATGTTATTCAATATGCTAGTAAAACCCTAGACAATGCTCAAAGAAATTATGCTACCACTGAAAAAGAATTCTTAGCAGTTGTATTTGCTTGTGATAAGTTCAGACCTTATATTGTTGATTCTAAAGTAACTATTCACACTGATCATGCTGCTATTAAATATCTCATGGAAAAGAAAGATGCTAAACCTAGACTTATTAGATGGGTTCTCTTGCTACAAGAATTTGACTTACATATTGTTGATAGAAAGGGAGCTGAGAACCCCGTTGCAGTCAACTTGTCTAGGTTAGAAAATGTGCTTGATGAACCACTTCCTATTGATGATAGCTTTCCTGATGAGCAATTAAATGTCATAAATTCTTCTCATACTGCTCCATGGTATGCTGATTATGCTAACTACATTGTTGCTAAGTTTATACCACCTAGTTTCACATACTAGCAAACGAAAAAGTTCTTCTATGATTTGAGGCATTACTTTTGGGATGACCCACATCTTTAAAAAGGAGTAGATGGTGTTATTAGACGTTGTGTACCTGAGCATGAACAGGAACAGATCCTACGCAAGTGTCACTCCGAAGCTTATGGAGGACACCATGCTGGAGATAGAACTGCACATAAGGTATTGCAATCTGGTTTTTATTGGCCTATCCTCTTCAAGGATGCCCGTAAGTTTGTCTTATCTTGTGATGAATGCCAAAGAATTGGTAATATCAGTAGACGTCAAGAAATGCCTATGAATTATTCACTTGTTATTGAACCATTTGATGTTTGGGGCTTTGATTATATGGGGCCTTTTCCTTCCTCTAATGGATATACACATATTTTAGTTGCTGTTGATTACGTTACTAAGTGGGTAGAAGCTATTCCAACTAGTAGTGCTAATCATATCACTTCTATTAAAATGCTTAAAGAAGTTATTTTTCCAAGATTTGGAGTCCCCAGATATTTAATGACTGATGGTGGTTCACATTTTATTCATGGCGCTTTCCGTAAAATGCTTGCTAAATATGATGTTAATCATAGAATTGCATCCCCTTATCATCCTTAGTCTAGTGGTCAAGTGGAATTGAGTAATAGAGAGCTCAAATTAATTTTGCAAAAGACCGTTAATAGATCTAGAAAAAATTGGTCCAAGAAACTTGATGATGCATTATGGGCCTATAGAACTGCATATAAAAATCCTATGGGTATGTCTCCGTATAAAATGGTTTACGGAAAAGCATGTCACTTACCTCTCGAACTAGAACACAAGGCATATTGGGTCATTAAAGAACTCAATTATGATTTCAAACTTGCCGGTGAGAAGAGGTTATTTGATATTAGCTCACTTGATGAATGGAGAACCCAGGCCTATGAAAATGCCAAGTTGTTTAAAGAAAAAGTTAAAAGATGGCATGACAAAAGGATACAAAAGCTTGAGTTCAATGTAGGTGATTATGTATTGCTATAAAACTCTCGTTTAAGATTTTTTGCAGGAAAACTTCTCTCTAAATGGGAAGGTCCTTACGTTATCGAGGAGGTCTATCGTTCCGGTGCCAAAAAAATCAACAACTTCGAAGGCACAAATCCGAAGGTGGTGAACGGTCAAAGAATCAAACATTATATCTCAGGTAATCCCATAAATGTTGAAACCAATATTATTGAAACCGCAACCCTGGAGGAATACATAAGGGACACTTTCCGGAACGTTTCAGACTTGGAAAAGGAATAGGTATGTGGTACGGTAAGTAAACCGACTCCAAAACAGTTTTTAAGGCAATATTTCTCCGTTTTGGAATATTTAGAAAAATAGAAAAATAAGTAGCAGTCCGGGAAGGACACAAGGGCTCCACGAGGGTGGAGGGCGCGCCCTACCCCCCCTGGGCGCACCCCCCTACCTCGTGGGCACCTTGTGTGCTCTCCGGACTCCATTTTCGTACACGACACGTATTTTGGTCGGTAAAAATTCATTATATAATCTCCCGGAGGGTTTGACTCCCGTATCACGCAAAAATCTCCTGTTTTTGTTTCAAGCTATTTTTCTGACAGATCTAGGTTGTCATGTCGTCTTCAAGCGCCCCAAGGACCAGTTCTTCGAGAAGGTCATTGTTATAGCATATCTCTCTCAAGGTAGTTTTGGTGATTGAAGACAACATGTTTGCGGACTAATCTTGTGCTTCGAATAATTCACAGATTCTCCCCTGGCACGAGACGCTTTCTTCCCTTTGGAGTGTATTTCAAGACGGTGTAGCTCTTTCGTTTCTTTCTCGGTGGACTAGTTGCGTAGAGGGCACCGTACTATCAAGAGGGGGTCTGCTAGGGTATTGCATGGGGGGAATCATCACGTACACATCAGCTTCTCACCCTCCGAGCATCTCCATTCCATTGAAGAGATCTCTCCTCTCTTCCTTGTCCTGTCTGGGTCCATGCGGTAGTACCGCGCAACCCAGCGGTAGTACCATTGAGGAGCCACAAGCGGCAGTACCGCTCCCAGCGGTAGTACCGCCCGTGGCTCCACAGTAGTAGTACCGCTGGGGTACCTGGCACCTCCGCCTCGTCCTCAGCATCTTTGAGAGATTCTCTCTCTCTCTTTTGCGCCCCAGCGGTAGTACCGCACTGCCAGCGGTAGTACGGCCGAAGGGTCACAAGAGGCAGTACCGCTCCACAGCGGTAGTACCGCCCGTGACCCCGCTGCCGTAGTACCGCTGGGTAGTCTGGCTCCTACCACCTCAATTCGAGAGGTCTTTTTCTCGTGTCGGGTTTTGCGGCACTAGTCGTGGTTGTAGAGGCGGTAGTACTGTTCTAGGAGCGGTAGTACCGTCCCTACCACCGCGGTAGTACCGTGGTTGGGTCCTTTCCTACTAGTCTCCTCTGCACGGCAGTGCCGCTGGCTGGCGCGGCAGTACCGCTATCCTGGCGGTAGTACCGCCCCCTCTCAGGGGTAGTACCGCCCTGTGCGGGGCTGGTTGGTGGGGGGCAACGGTTGGATTGTTGCCCCCACTATAAAAGGGAGTCCCCTTCTTCTCTTTGACCTACCTCTTCCTCCCCCAAGCTCCATTTATTGCTCAAGCTCCATTAAATGCTCCAAGCTCCATTTTCGCCCGATCTATCTCTCTAGCCAATCAAACTTGTTGATTTGCTTGGGAGTGGTTGAGAAGGCCCCGATCTACACTTCCACCAAGGGATTTTCGATTCCCCCACTCATCCCTAGCGGATCTTGTTACTCTTGGGTGTTTGAGCACCCTAGACGGTTGAGGTCACCACGGAGCCATAGTCCATTGTGGTGAAGCTTCGTGGTCTTGTTGGGAGGAGATTGCCCCAACCTTGTTTGTAAAGGTTCGGTCGCCGCCTTCAAGGGCACCAATAGTGGAATCACGGCATCTCGCATTGTGTGAGGGCGTGAGGAGAATACGGTGGCCCTAGTGGCTTCTTGGGGAGCATTGTGCCTCCACACCACTCTAATGGAGACGTACTTCCCCTCAAAAGGAAGGAACTTCGGTAACACATCCTCGTCTTCACCGGATCCACTCTTGGTTATCTCTTACCTTTACTTGTGCAAGCTCTTTAGTGTTTCTTCCCGTGCTTGCTTGTATGCTTGTTGTTATTGCATCATATAGGTTGCTCACCTAGTTGCACATCTAGACAACCTACTTTGATGCAAAGTTTAATTTGGTAAAGAAAAGTAGAAATTGGTAGTTGCCTATTCACCCCCCCTCTAGTCAACCATATCGATCCTTTCAATTGGTATCAGAGCGTCGTCTCTTTATTAAGGACTTTACCGTCCAAAGAGTATGGTTGATACCGTAGACGGTGTGGAGGAACACTCCGGTATGAACCCGATCTCGTCTACGGGCGATGGGGGAACCTCGGTCTCTCGTGAGGAGTTCAATGTGGCCTGGGAGACATTGAAAACCTCCATGACGACCGAAGTTGAAAGCATGTTTACTAAATTTCTTGAGGGGCTTAAACTATCCACCGCACCATTGAAAGTGGGTGACCCCGCCAACAAGGTGACGGATGCTATCCCCGACAAGGGGGAAGCTAGTAGTGAAAAGGCTCCTTCTTCTAGTGGTAAGAATGGCACCGGCATCTTTGCCCATGTGGAACCACCACTTGTTTATGGTGGACCAGTTCCTTCCACTCATTTGAATCATGCCGGTCCTCCCCCTAAGATTGTGAAAAATGAGGATTTTGATTCTTGGGTTTACCGCTTTAAACGTCATTTAAATCATGTGAACACTAACCTTTGGAGAATCATTGAAGAAGGTTTCTATCCACATGATCCAAGCAACTTCACTCCTTGAGAAGCCGCAGACAATCAATTCAATGAGAATGCTCTCTTCATCATTCAAGATGCAATTCCACCCAAAGACCTACCTCATCTTCGTCCCTTCGCCTTGGCCAAAGATGCATGGCATTGTGTTGTCTCTCTCTACCGGGGAAGCGCAAGCATTCAACGCTCCAACTATGAAGTGGTACAAGATGAGGCCGATGAGTTTGCAATGAAAGAAGATGAAGAACCTCATGAGTTTATCGGAGAGTAACCAAACTCGTGGTCTCACTACGAGATCACGGGAGCAAGGACACGGATGACAATTGGATCAAGTGCAAATTCCTCAAGGCAATGATGCCCTATCACAAGGCCATGTCCTCCGTCATTCGTCAAAGACCGGACTTCCACACTTTGACCTCAAGCGAAGTGTTGGATGAGTTTGTGGCCATGAACATTTTGGACAAGACCGCCGACAATGCGGTGCTCCATTCTCAACGTGCAAATAAGCCTAACCTTGCATTGAAGGCCAAGCTCACCGTGGAAGAAGAAGAAGAAGAGGAGGAGAGCAACCCCAAAGATACGAAGTATGCATATCATGAACACATGGCACTTGCTTCAAGGCAATTTTGGAGCAAGAAAAACTCGAGGCCAAACTTTAGCAAAAACAACTCGAGTGGCATGAGGGGAAAGCAACGTGTAAGGACTTGCTACAATTGCGGCAACGTGAGTCATTTCGTTGCGGAATGCCCGTATGAGAAGAGGGAAGACAATGGTGGCAAGCTCATCCGAAAGGACAAGGCCAAGTCGTTCCCCAACAAGAACAACTTCACCAAGAAGACTCCTCCCAAGGCTTTGGTTGTGCAAGAAGAGTACAATGAGGATGATGACAATGATGAAGATGATGAGTCGGTTGCCATGGCCTCCGTTGCCATTGCGACGACGTCACGGGTGTCTCTCTTCGACTCACCCAATGAGAGCATCACCGCCAAGTGCCTCATGGCTAAAGACACCAACAAGGTAACCCCCAACATCAAAACTACCATCATTAATCATCCTTCTTCGACGGATAGCATTAATGAACTTGAGGGAGCTAATGTGGAGGCTAACGAGTTTGAGGCCTTTATGGGTAAACTCAAGGGAAAATCCAAGAAGCACTTTGTTGCTCTCTTGGAACAACTTGGTGAACCAATGACATGATCGAGGCTCACGAAGACACCATCACTAAGATGGAAGGGCATAGTCGTGACTATGCCGATGAGATTTCGGATCTTTCCAATGCTCTTGAGGAAGAGCGTGGTCTACGTTTGGCTCTTGAGGAGTCACACAACATTGATCATGCTAAGTTAAAGAAAGATTATGATCATGTCCTCATAGTTTCTCATGTGCTAAACTCTGAGAAGGCCGAACTTGAGGTTGATCTTGCTAGACTCAAAGAGGAGTTTGATCTACTTGACAAGGCTCACAAGGTCTTGAAGGGTGCTCATGCTAGCCTCAAAGAGTCTCATGATCAACTTCAAGTAAAGCTAACCAAGGAAAAAGCCACTTTCCCTCGTATGATGTTAATTGATAATGCAAATGCTACTAACCCGTGTTGTGAGCATGTGCATCTCATTGAGGAGAACGCTAAGCTAAAAGGACAACTTGAGAGAGGTCTTGCAACTTGCATACAAGGAAAGAAGAACCTCAACGATCTCTTGATTAACCAAAAGGGGGTTGTGGCCAAGGAAGGGGTTGGGTACGTGCCCGACTCCAAGAACAAGAAGAAGAATGACAAGACCAAACGACCTCCTCCTCTCATGCAAACCTTTGTGAAGGAGGGAGAGAGTGCCTCCGAGCAGAAGAAGAAGAACAATGTCAAGAAGGGCAATGTCACCCCTCCCAACAAAGCCAGCGATTTTAATCCTTCTTATGTGTTATGCCGTGCTAGTGATGGGCATGTTTATGCCAAATTTGTTGGTTCTCTTCATGAGTACATTGAATGGTCTATTTGGGTTCCAAAGACCCTTGTTACTAACATCAAAGGACCCATTACAAAATGGGTACCTAAAACCAAGCATTGATCTCTTGTAGGTGTTTGCTTCCGGTGGTGGATCATGGTTGCTCGATAGCGGAGCTACAAATCATATGACCGGAAGCAAGGACTTGGTGGTGGACGTGCACAAGGTTCCATCTATACCCACCAATGTCGAGTGGGGTGACGCCTCATCTTCTAAGGTATTGGGACTTGGCAAGGTGGTCATCTCTCATGATCTCACGATCGAGAAGGTCATGCTTGTTGAGTCCCTTGCATACAATTTACTTTCCGTTCGTCAACTTGCAATCATGGGCTTTGCCACTTTCTTTGATATCGATATCGTGGCCCTCTTGTGGAGCAAGACTCTTAAAGTAGCCTTTGTTGGGCATGTCGAGAACGGTCTATATGTGATTAACTTTTTGGAGCGACCCACTAAGACCGTGACGTGCCTAATGGCTAAAGTTGATGTGGGATGGCTTTGGCATCACCGTTTAGCCCATGTCAATATGAGATCTTTGCAAAGTCTCCTCAAGGGGGGCCATGTCCGTGGACTAACGAATGTTAGTTTTGCTAAAGATCGTGCTTGCAGTGCCTGTATCGAAGGAAAGCTACATGAGAAGGCTCACCCTCCCACGACGATCATTTATTCGAAGAGGCCTTTGGAGCTCCTTCACATGGATCTCTTTGGGCCCCCATCTTTCGATAGTCTTGGAGGTAGGAAGTATTGCTTGGTGATTGTGGATGACTACTCAAGGTACACCTGGGTGTATTTCTTCAAGAGGAAGAGCGAGACCCAACAAACCGTCATTGACTTTGCAAATGAAGCACAACGTCAACACAATGCAAAGATCTTGACAATAAGAAGTGACAACGGCACCGAGTTCAAGAACTACACCTTGGATGAATTTCTTAGTGATGAGGGAATCAAGCATCAATATTCCGCACCCTACACCCCTCAACAAAACGGTGTTGCAGAGAGGAAGAACCGGACGTTGATGGATGCGGCAAGGACCATGATGGCGGAGTTCAAGTCTCCGTACAACTTTTGGGCCGAAGCCATCAACACCGCGTGTCATGCATCCAATCGGCTCTACCTCCGCAAGGGCTTGAACAAGACTCCATATGAGATACTCACCGGTAACAAGCCCAATCTCAAGTACTTCCGGGTATTCGGGTGTAAGTGTTTCATTCTCAAGAAAGGTGTTAGGTTGTCTAAATTTGAGGCTAGAGCTTATGAGGGCATATTTGTTGGCTATGCTACAAACTCTCATGCTTACCGTGTCCTCAATAAATCCACGGGACTTATTGAGGAGACGTGTAACATGGAGTTTGATGAGAATAACGGCTCCCAAGTGGAGCAAAGTGGCACTTGTGATGTAGGTGATGAAATTCCTCCCCAAGCCATAATAAGAATGGGTGTTGGCTTTATCCTACCCATTGAGGAACCCCTTGTGGCCGAAGGAGAAGGACAAAGCTCCACTCAAGTGGAGCCATCACCAACCCAAGGCCCACCCGCTTCCGAAGAACAACATGAAGGCCCTCATCCTCAAGAACATGACCAAGGGCAAGATCACGCTCAAGACGGTGTTGACACATCAAGTGATGCCCAAGGTCAAGTTCTCTCCTCCGAGCAAGTTCAAGAACAAGAACAAGCCCAAGACGACGCTCAAGATGATCAAGTGACCACTCCTCGTCTCACCCCCGAGGAGGAATTAGAGCGCCGTGCCGCCAAGGTTGCTTCCAAGCTCTCCACCAAGGATCATCTCATGACGAATGTGCTTGGAAGCTTAAGAAAGGGGGTAAGCACTCGTAGACAATTAGCAAATTATTGTGAGCATCACACATTTTTCTCTTGTGTGGAACCCCACAAGGTATATGAAGCGCTAGAAGATCCGGATTGGCTCAATGCCATGCATGAAGAACTCAACAACTTCGAGCGCAAAAAAGTGTGGAGATTGGTGCCAAGACCGACTGGGAATCACAATGTCATAGGAACCAAGTGGATATTTAAGAACAAGCAAGATGCCCATGGGATTATCATTCGCAATAAGGCTCGTTTGGTAGCACAAGGCTACTCCCAAGTCGAGGGTATCGACTACGGTGAAACCTTTGCTCCCGTTGCTCGTCTTGAATCCATTCGCATGTTGATTGCATATGCTTCTCATCATAACTTTAAGTTACAACAAATGGATGTGAAGAGTGCTTTTCTTAATGGTCCTATTAATGAATTGGTTTACGTCAAGCAACCCCCTGGGTTCGAGGATCCCTACTTTCCCGATCATGTGTATCAACTCGATAAGGCACTCTATGGCCTTAAACAAGCCCCACGTGTGTGGTATGACCACCTTACCGAGTTGTTACAAGACCGTGGTTTTGAAGTTGGGCTAATCGACCCCACTCTTTTTACTAAGAAGGTCAAAGGGGAGTTGTTTGTGTGCCAACTGTATGTTGATGATATTATCTTTGGTTCTCCTAACAAAGCTTTCAATGAGGAATTTGCCGCTCTCATGACCTCAAAGTTCAAGATGTCCTCCATGGGAGAGTTGAAGTTCTTTCTAGGGTTCGAAGTGAAGCAAAGAAGAGAAGGAACCTTCATCAATCAATCCAAATACACTCAAGACATGCTCAAGAGATTCAAGCTAAGTGACGTCAAGCCGGCCTCCACTCCAATGCCCACCAAGTGCCAACTTGACTTAGATCCCAATGGTAAAGTGGTGGATCAAAAGGTATATCGTTCCATGATTGGATCCTTGCTTTACCTTTGTGCATCTAGACCAGACATCATGTTGAGTGTGGGAATTCGTGCACGGTTTCAAGCCGCACCTAAGGAAAGTCACTATGTGGAGGTCAAACGAATCTTTCGATATTTGGCTCATACCCCAAACTTTAGCTTATGGTACCCAAGAGGATCAAACTTCAAGCTTGTAGGGTACTCAGATTCCGATTGGGCGGGAGACAAAGTGGATAGGAAGTCCACTTCCGGAGGGTGCCAATTCCTTGGTTGCTCTTTGGTAAGTTGGTCTTCCAAAAAGCAAAGTTGTGTGTCTCTCTCGTCCACTGAGGCGGAGTATGTTGCCGCCGGTAGTTGTTGTGCAGAACTCCTATGGATGAGGCAAACTTTAAAGGATTACGGTGTCACTTGTGACAAAGTGACTCTTTGGTGTGACAATGAAAGTGCCATCAAGATTTCTCTCAACCCGGTGCAACACTTCAAGACGAAGCATATTGAGATTCGGTATCACTTCATCCGGGATCACATTAGGCGATGAGAGATCGAGCTCAACTATGTCAACACTCATGACAACCTTGCAAATATTTTCACGAAGCCCTTGGATGAAGCAAGATTTCACGAGTTAAGGCATGAGCTAAATATCATTGATTCGAGCAATGTGGCTTGAACCCTTGCACACCCTACCACGCTCAATTTGTTGTCTAGTTTAGATGTAGGCATGGACATAGGGGGAGTGTTGTTCTCTCAATGAACTCTCCCTCCCCCCATTATGCATAAATTGATCAAGTCTTTCACTTTAGCCATTGTTGATGGTACTTGTGCTTCAAAGACGAGTTTTGGTCATGGGCCCAAGGTTAAAATCTTCGCGGCGCCATACCTTTTGACTCAAACATAGGTGGCCTCGGCCATCGCCCTCGTTTGAAGAGGTGTGTCTTGGTCTTTTTGCTGGCTCTTTTTTATTTCTCTTGCCGTTTTTGTCGTTCCTTCGAGCAAAAGCCTTGTTAGTTTGGTTGCCATGGCGTGCTGGGCGGTACTACCGCTGGTGGTGCGCGGTACTACCGCTCATGAGCGGTACTACCGCCCCCCAGCATGGTACTACCGCTGAGGGACGGGACCAGGGGGTTAAGTCGGGGCAGGGGGAGGTTTCTTCTCCCCCATACCCGTTCACTTCACCCCCTCTTTCCTCTTCCTCTCTCCAGCCTCCACTCGCCGCGGGAGGGCTCCGGCGGATCTCCGTCTCCGGGGCGTTCCTCTCCATTTCCTTTGGTGGAGTCGATCCCCACCCCGTTCTCTTGCCATGGATGCCGGTATTGCCCCCGTTCCTTCTTTCCTTTTGTCTCGTTTTCAGATCTTGTTTCTTAGGGGCAATGGTGGTTGCATCTCTAGATTTTTGGCCAAATCTAGGCTTGAGTTGGTTGGAGAAGGCAACTAGACTATCTCGATTAGAGTTTGGTAGGAATATTTTTGAATTTGGTAGGCCGGTAGTGCCAGATCTGACCACGGTAGTAGGAAACCGCTGTTTCACCACCTCGTGCTGTAGGAAACTGCTGTTTCTCCGCCTCAAGCAGTACTACCGCTCTCATTGGAGCGGTACTACCGCTTGACCTCGAGCGGTACTACCGCTCTCTTTGGGGCGGTACCACCGCTTGGGGCGGTACTACCGTGGGCATGTCACGGTACTACCGCTGCATGCCAAATTCCATCATTTTCCTGCCTTACCTTGATCATTTTTGTTGAGTTTGTTGGCTTATGCTCGTTCTTTCTGGTTGTTTTGCGTGTTCTTGTGTTTGGCTCCAGGCGATGACCATTCCGAGTAGCAAGGTCGCCGTATCAACCCCGGGCGTGCTACATCAAAACGCTACCGCACCTCAGAGCCAGCCGGTGGTTCCTCGAGCACCCAACCGCCTCCAGCAAGTGCATCTGCAAGTGTTCCTCCACCTCCTCAGCAATCGAAGCGATCCGCCAACAAGCCAAAGGGGAAGACTGTGACTGAGATGACCAACAAGGAGTTTTGGGAGAAGCGTCGCCGCAACCCCTATGCGGTGGACCAAGAACCCACTTTGGTCAACAGCCCATTCTGGAACCGTTTTCAGTTTGCCATCTACTTTGATGTGATCAAGGCGAAGAAGAATCTTTTTGTTGATGTTCGCTCCATTGACACTGATGCTATGGAGAAGGACCCGGAGTACTTTGGCGAAGCTCTTCAGATGTGCACTCAGCTGAACATTCTCAGGATCATGCAATTCAACAAGGATTTCGATGCGGATTTGGTGGCTCAATTCTATGCCACCGTCCATCTTGGGACGGATGTCGACAGGACTCTGACATGGATGACCAATGGCAAGCTGCTTTCTGTCAAGTGGAAGGCTTTCATGGAGTTACTTGATGTGGTGGATCACGGGCTTGAGACTCCTGTCGGTTTCCGCCCTCACCGCAATGCTACGTCCACCCACAAGCAAGCCCTTTGGCCCTACTGCACTGTGAAAGTTCACCCAATAACTGAGAAGAAGACCTATGAGCTGTCTCCGTATCTGGACATTCTTCATCGCATCTTCCGTGAGACTCTCGTCCCTCGGATCGGGAATCTGGATATGGTCCACTCTTACCTCGTGGACATACTCCTTTTCTGTCAGCATGAGAAGGAAGCAAGCATTGGAGAGAGCCTAGATATTTCTCATGTCATGTGGTCTGAAGTTCTCTTTGTCGTGTCTGAGCGCAAGTGCCCTATATATGGTCCATTCATCATGAGGCTCATTGAGAGGGCCCGGGCACAGACTTATCCCAGAGTGTTGCTAGAAACTGGAGACTTGGTTTCTCATGAGATCAAGCGTGTGAGGAAGAAGGACAATTGGACAGCGCCTCACAGAGGGGGTCCATCTTCTACTGCTGCCACAGGGGGTCCGTCTGCTGCTGCTGCCATGGGGGATCCGTCTGCTGCTGCTGCTGCCATGGGGACCGAGGGTGGGGCTGCTACTGATGATCATGAGGAGGACTTTGGCCCCTCTAGTACAGAACCGTCGTGGGCACAGAAGCTTAAGCGCAAGATGAAGAAGCTTTTCTGCATGGAGTCTCATGGTCAGTACATGACTCATGTGGCGGAGAAGCATGACAGGACGCGCCACAAGGAGCTCATGCGTCAGATGGGAGCAACAGTTGCCAATGGGTCTAAGGGTCAGATCACTGAGGAGGAATGGATTCATCAGCATTGCCCTTGGACCGACTCCGATGCCGAGCAGTTTTCGACCCACGATGAAGATGCAGAGTTGTGATGTTCGAGATCTTCATCTTCCCATCACCTGGAGTCATAGCGTCACTCTTTGCCCTTTTTGGTGTCTCGCTGCCAAAGGGGGAGAGAGAGTAGGGATTTGTGTTTGTTGCCGTGCTTTGAGTCGTCTTATGGGTTCTTGTGTGTTTTCTCGGTGTCTTTATTTGGTTTGGTTTGGTGTGAGACCTAAGTTCTAGACATATGGTGTGAGACATATGCTCCCTATCGCTACCTTATTACTTATGTCTATTCAGAGTACTGTAGTTTATTATGAGATGCATGCTTGTCCTGTTTATTCTCTTCTCTCATATATCTTGTGCTTAGTATTGTTGGACTATAAAATATAGGGGGAGTGTTGATCCGAATGTGTGTGTCTTGCCATATCTAGGTGCACACATTCTGGGGGAGCCCGTCTATATTTTGTAGTTCTTAGTTTTCTTCGTTTTATTTCTTTTCCTTGCGCAAATCCCTAGTTGTCATCAATCCACCAAAAAGGGGGAGATTGTTACGGCATATCTCTCTCAAGGTAGTTTTGGTGATTGATGACAACATGTTTGCGGACTAATCTTGTGCTTTGAATAATTCACAGATTCTCCCCTGGCACGAGACGCTTTCTTCCTCTCGGAGTGTATTTCAAGACGGTGTAGCTCTTTCATTTCTTTCTCGGTGGACTAGTTGCGTAGAGGGCACCGTACTATCAAGAGGGGGTCCGCTGGGGTATTGCATGGGTGGAATCATCACGTACACAACAGCTTCTCACCCTCCGAGCGTCTCCATTCCATTGAAGAGATCTTTCCTCTCTTCCTTGTCCTGTCTGGGTCCATGCGGTAGTACCGCGCAACCCAGCGGTAGTACCGCTGAGGAGCCACAAGCGGCAGTACCGCTCCACAGCGGTAGTACCACCCGTGGCTTCACAGCAGTAGTACCTCTGGGGTGCCTGGCACCTCCGCCTCGTCCTCAACATCTTTGAGAGATTCTCTCTCTCTCTTTTGCGCCCCAGCGGTAGTACCGCACTGCCAGCGGTAGTACGGCCGAAGGGTCACAAGAGGCAGTACCGCTCCACAGCGGTAGTACCGCCCGTGACCCCGCTGCCATAGTACCGCTGGGTAGTCTGGCTCCTACTGCCTCGATTCGAGAGGTCTTTTTCTCGTGTCGGGTTTTGCAGCACTAGTCGTGGTTGTAGAGGCGGTAGTACCGTCCCTACCACCGTGGTAGTACCGCGGTTGGGTCCTTTCCTACTAGTCTCCTCTGCACGGCAGTGCCGCTGGCTGGCGCGGCAGTACCGCTGTCCTGGCGGTAGTACCACCCCTCTCAGCGGTAGTACCGCCCTGTGCGGGGCTGGTTGGTGGGGGGCAACGGTTGGATTGTTGCCCCCACTATAAAGGGAGTCCCCTTCTTCTCTTTGACCTACCTCTTCCTCCCCCAAGCTTCATTTATTGCTCAAGCTCCATTAAATGCTCCAAGCTCCATTTTCGCCCGATCTATCTCTCTAGCCAATCAAACTTGTTGATTTGCTCGGGAGTGGTTGAGAAGGCCCCGATCTACACTTCCACCAAGGGATTTTCGATTCCCCCACTCATCCCTAGCGGATCTTGTTACTATTGGGTGTTTGAGCACCCTAGACGGTTGAGGTCACCACGGAGCCATAGTCCATTATGGTGAAGCTTCATGGTCTTGTTGGGAGCCTCCGATTAAGTTGTGGAGATTGCCCCAACCTTGTTTGTAAAGGTGCGGTCGCCGCCTTCAAGGGCACCAATAGTGGAATCACGGCATCTCGCATTGTGTGAGGGCGTGAGGAGAATACGGTGGCCCTAGTGGCTTCTTGGGGAGCATTGTGCCTCCACACTGCTCTAACGGAGACGTACTTCCCCTCAAAAGGAAGGAACTTCGGTAACACATCCTTGTCTTCACCGGATCCACTCTTGGTTATCTCTTACCTTTACTTGTGCAAGCTCTTTAGTGTTTCTTCCCGTGCTTGCTTGTATGCTTGTTGTTATTGCATCATATAGGTTGCTCACCTAGTTGCACATCTAGACAACCTACTTTGATGCAAAGTTTAGTTTGGTAAAGAAAAGTAAAAATTGGTAGTTGCCTATTCACCCCCTCTAGTCAACCATATCGATCCTTTCAGTCATCAACCCCTACCTCGCAGAAGTGCTGCAACACCCTCAAACCATTGAGATGCGTGAGGGGTTGTTGCACATCCGCGATGCCGAGGGACCAAGGAAGACCGGAAGCACGGAGGCAAGGCTTGAGGCATTGGAGCAAGAAGTTTTCAAGTGTTAGGAGATGGTGGAGCGTGGACTCGATTCCAATCACATCATGATCACAGATTTCACCAACAACCACAAGCTGGACGCCAAGGACATTGGGGAGCCGATCTTCAAGCTTCATGAGAAAAACGAGCACCTCCAAGCCCAGATCTATGACCTACAAAATCAAAACTATGAGTATGAATATAGATTCAAGAGGATGAGTTTGGCTGCAAATTTGAGGTTCCAGGAGACTCGGTCATCCTTCTATGATGGTGAGCCTATGCCTTGGAAGAAGGACGACAAGCCTATGCCATCAACAAAATCACCACCGTCTCCACCAACAAAGAAGAATTGAGTATCTGGTATGGGCACTCCCCTTGGCAACTACTAAGCTTGGGGGAGTGCCCCGGTATCGTATCACCATCACTTTTATCTTTACCGTTTTCCTTAGTTCGATCCTTTTGGTAATATCTTGATCTAGTAGAATAAAAGTTCTTAGTATGATCTAGTCGTGAGTTTTGCTTTATAGTTCTTCTATGTAATTGAGTCCGTGAGCTATATAATAAAGATTAGTGTTGAGTCAAGGGCTTGATTATTTTGCCATGATCTTAAGTGAATAAAAGAAAAGAGAAAGAAATAAAAAGAAACAAAGAGATCATATGGATCTCATGGATAGTAATGAGCTCACATAGAAAAAGTATGATGCATAAAAGTTGTTGAGGGTTGACAAACATAGTTTTGGTCATCGTTGCAATTAATAGGAAGTAATAAAGAAAGAGAGGTCTTCACATATAGATATACTATCTTGGACATCTTTTATGATTGTGAGCACTCATTAAAATATGACATGCTAAAGAGTTGACGTTGGACAAGGAAGACAATGTAATGGGTTATGTTTTCTTACATCTGAGATAAATTATATTTTCATGGACCATCCAACATGGTTGAGCTTGCCTTTTCCTCTCATGCTAGCCAAATTCATCGCACTAAGTAGAGATACTACTTGTGCTTCTAAATACCCTTAAACCAGTTTTGCCATGAGAGTCCATCATACCTGCCTATGGATTGAGTAAGATCCTCCAAGTAAGTTGTCATCGATGCAAGCAATAAAAAATGCTCTCTAAATATGTATGACTTATTAGTGTGGGAGAAATAAGCTTTATATGATCGTGTGATATGGAAGAAATAAAAGTGATAGACTGCATAATAAAGGTCCATATTACAAGTGGCAATATAAAGTGACGTTCTTTCGCATTAAGATTTTGCGCATCCAACTATAAAAGCGCATGACAACCTCTGCTTCCCTCTGCGAAGGGCCTATCTTTTACTTTTATCTCCTACATTGCATAAGAGTCATGGTGATCTTCACCTTTCCTTTTTACATTTTATTCCTTTGGCAAGCACAGTATGTTGGAAAGATCCTGGCATATATAGCTAATTGGATGTAAGTTTTCATGAACTATTATTGTTGACATTACCCTTGAGGTAAAATGTTGTGAGGCAAAACTATAAGCACCTATCTTTCTCTGTGTTCGATTAAAACTCCATACCCATAAGTATTGCGTGAGTGTCAGCAATTGTGAAAGACTATATGATAGTTGAGTATGTGGACTTGCTGAAAAGCTCTTATACATTGACTCTTTCCTATGTTATGATAAATTGCAATTGCTCCAATGACTGAGATTATAGTTTGTTAGTTTTCAATGAAGTTTACTATTCATACTTGAGATTGTGATTGAATTATTACTCTAGCATAAGAAATCATATCGCAAGAATTATATAAGTTGCTGTTCTAAGAATGATCATGATGCCCTCATGTCCGTATTTTATTTTTATCGACACCTCTATCTCTAAACATGGGGACATATTTTTCGATTTCGGCTTTTCGCTTGAGGACAAGCGAGGTCTAAGCTTGGGGGAGTTGATACGTCCATTTTGCATCATACTTTTATATCGATATTTATTGCATTATGGGATGTTATTACACATCATGTCATAATACTTATGCCTATTCTCTCTTATTTTACAAGGTTTACATAAAGAGGGAGAATGCCGGCAGCTGGGATTCTGGGCTAGAAAAGGCAAATATTAGAGACCTATTCTGCACAGCTCCAAAAGTCCTGAAACTTCACGGAAGACGTTTTCCAAATATATAAAAAATACTGAGAGCAAGAACTTCACCAGGGGGCCACACCCTGCCCACGAGGGTGGGGGGCGCGCCCTACCCCCCTGGGCACGCCCCCCTACCTTGTGGGCCCCCTGGTGGCCCTCCGGTGGCCATCTTCTGCTATATGAAGTCTTTCGATGGGAAAAATCATAAGCGTTCTTCTCGGATGAAACTCTGCCGCCATGAGGCGGAACCTTGGCAGAACCAATCTAGGGCTCTGGCGGAGCTGTTCTGCCGAGGAAACTTCCCTCCCGGAGGGGAAATCATCGCCATCGTCATCACCAATGCTCCTCTCATCGGGAGAGGGCAATCTCCATCAACATCTTCATCAGCACCATCTCCTCTCAAAACCCTAGTTCATCTCTTGTGTCCAATTCTTGTCTCCAAGTCCGGGATTGGTGCTAGTAGGTTGCTAGTAGTGTTAATTACTCCTTGTAGTTGATGCTAGTTGGTTTAATTGGTGGAAGATCATATGTTCAGATCCTATATGCATATTAATACCCCTCTGATTATGAACATGTTTATGCTTTGTGAGTAGTTACTTTTGTTCCTGAGGACATGGGAGAAGTCTTGCTATTAGTAGTCATGTGAATTTGGTATTCGTTCGATATTTTGATGAGATGTATGTTGTCTCTCCTCTAGTGGTGTTCTGTGAACGTCGACTACATGACACTTCACCATCGTTTGGGCCTAGAGGAAGGCATTGGGGAGTAATAAGTAGATGATGGGTTGCTAGAGTGACAGAAGCTTAAACCATAGTTTATGCGTTGCTTCGTAAGGGGCTGATTTGGATCCATATGTTTCGTGCTATGGTTAGGTTTACCTTAATACTTTTGTTGTAGTTGCGGATGCTTGCAATAGAGGTTAATCATAAGTGGGATGCTTGTCCAAGTAAGGGCAGTACCCAAGCACCGGTCCACCCACATACCAAATTATCAAAGTACCGAACGCGAATCATATGAGCGTGATGAAAACTAGCTTGACGATATTCCCATGTGTCCTCGGGAGCGCTTTTCTCTATGTAAGAGTTTTTCCAAGCTTGTCCTTTGCTACAAAAAGGATTGGGCCACCTTGCTGCACTTTATTTACTTTTGTTACTTGTTGCTCGTTACAAATTATCCTATCACAAAACTATCTATTACCACTTATTTCAGTACTTGCAGAGAATACCTTGCTGGAAACCGCTTATCATTTCCTTCTGCTCCTCGTTGGGTTCGACACTCTTATCGAAAGGACTATGATAGATCCCCTATACTTGTGGGTCATCATGGCACCATATCAAGCGCCAGAGAGGAATACCAAGAAGAAGAAGGGCAAGGAAGCCAAGGGCGCCCCCACCATAAGGGTCCTTTGGACGCTGTGTCCGGAGAGACCAAAGCCCCCTCCTCCCATGAGGTAGACGAGGAAGAGGAAGAGGAAGAGGAGGTGGAAAGCGAATCCCCTCGTAAGGGGAGGAAGAAGAAGAGGGCAGCCTCCGAAGACCCGAAGGGGGAGGTGCCCAAGAGGGGGAAGATGACCCTCCAGGACAGTTCAGACTCAGATGCCGAACTGGTCCCCAAAAAGCCTCCCAGGGCGAAGCCCCTGGATGAATCGTAAGTATTTAGATACTTACTATTTATCTTTCAGTTTTCATGTTTGTATTATATGATTTATTATGCCATGTGCCGTTCAGCCCTCCCCGCGATCTCCCGAACCCTTCAGTATCAGAGGGGAGTTCTCTGCCACCTGAGATGGCAGAGGGCGAGATGCTGCTACGAGCCCCTTTGCCCATCACCATGGATGACACCGAGGTGTTATCGTGAAGGATCTCTCCTGCTGCGGAGGGGCGGGCGAGGCCGTCGAGCAAGCACCCGAGGTTAATACCTCGGTCGCCGAAGACATAGGGGAGGCGACCCCTATGACAAGTGACGGTGGGGACCCCCAACAATCCGGGGCCCAACCGGACACCACTCCAGAGACCAATGCGGCTCCGGGATCAGGTGAGCAGCCCCCTTCGAAGGAGGGGGGAGGAGTATCAGCTCCATCAGTGACCTCCACTGACCCAGAGGCGCCAAACACTCTAGCGGAAGCACTGCGACACGCTTCCATCGTGGAGGAGCACCGCACCCTGATGGGTGTGGTGGTAGAGAAGGTTCAGTCTGCCAAGAGTGGATTGAACGAAGCCTTTACAAGCCTACTAAAAGGCTTTGAGGTATGTGATGTAATGCTCTAAACGCTTTTCCATATATATACACAGTAATATGCCTGTATACAGATAGCAGCCCCTGAAGCTCTGTCAGGTGGGAAAGAAACCGGACAGAGGATCCATATGAAATTTGGGAAAGCTAACATACTTCTCTGTCATTGTAACAGGCTTCCCTATTGGTGGCTACCGCCCAGGCCACCAAAGTGTCCAAACTCAGTTGGAAGCTTCGGTTGGCCGATGAAGAGATCAACCGCATTAACAAGTGGTTCGATGAGACGCAAGGTATGCGTATAGGTTTTAAAAGTTTATTTGTATATCATTAGTGATAGTTATATTCAGAGATTAACTCGTGAAATGCTTTGATTATGAGCATAGTTGGTGCGGACGAGGTCGAGACCACCAAAGGCGCCCTTGCCCAAGCCCAGAAAGAGGCGAAGGCGAACAAGGTAGCCGCTAACAAAGCGGCTGTAGAACTGAAGAACGAGCAGGCTGCCCGCCGCCAACACGAAGCTCGAGTGGCCGAAGTCGAGCAGGAGCTTAAGGATGCCATCCTCAAATGTGAGGATTTGGAGGAGAAGACTTCAGCGCAATCATCCGAACTCGCCAAATACCTCCAAGAGGCTAAAGAGGCGCGGGTCGAGTCCCGGAGTGCTCGCGAAGAGATCCGTTAGGCGAAGCAGATAGCGGCTGGAAGGCCTTTCTTTTGCAGAGTATATTTGGAGGTCAAAGATATGCTTTGCTTACTCGAGTGTGGAGTTCTCCAGATGCGTTTGCGGATCTGCCGAGGAGTGCCGCCGATGTCGCACAATTCTTCTGAGCCTAGGTGGGGAACTCGACCGAGAAGCTGTTCTGGTCGCAGTTTCTTGCGTTGGAGAACCCGGCGCCTCTAAATGACCAAATGAAGCAGCTGATGGAGCTGCATAGGGTGGTCGGCTTGGCTACGAAGGATCTAATAGTCTAACTTTGGCCAGCCGAACCCATTCCCAGTAGCTACTTCGGTTTGGTGAGGCGGCTTGTCGATGCGCTGCCCTGGATTGATGCTGTGAAGCGCTCGTCCTGCATAGAAAGTGCTCGGATGGTCTTCGCCCGTGTCAAGATGCACTGGGCAAAGATGAATGCCACCGATGTGGCGACCGTAGGCCCGCCCGAAGGCAAGGACCACCGCAAACCGGAGAGGTACTTCAGAGACGTCCTGGCAGGGGCCCGGATAGTAGAGGGTCAGTGCTCTAAGGACGTGATATTTGATTAGGTGTATGCGGGTTGTAAAAACTATGTTATGATCCCCGGCTTGTAATATATGTGCGCCTTTTTATATTAAGCAATTTTCCTCTTGTGCGACCGTTTAATTCTGAAAGTTGCCAGTCGTCGACTTCAGCCCCCACATAGATGCTACGTGGGTGTTCGACATAGCGCGTGACCACACTTTATCCAATGTCTTGGTCCATGAAGGAGGTGTCCACAAGGTGAACCAGACAATCAAACTATGCGGCTTTATTACGTTCACTTAGCCATATGAGTTTGACAGTGGGGCTAAGTACTAGCCCCTTGTGCGTGTATGACAATCTGAACTAAGGTGCCTATTCCGCATGGTTGGGCAAAGACCAGCCCCTCGTATAACACTGAGTAAATCATAAACGATTTGTAGTAAGTCACCGAATCGCTGACCAGCTCTCGCTGTATCATGATAATTAGTTTTCGGCTTTCTCTACTGAGGTATTTGACCAGACGAACCAGAAATACAATCACAGTAGTTCTCCCTTTACTACCTTAGCCGAACGAGCGGGACGTAAGGTGGTAAGCATAGGAGCCGCTCAACCCAACTATAAACCAAAGACATGATTCGGAGCCGATGCATATAGTGCAATATTTGGGACGCCGAAGAGTACCCTAGAGGTGTTCAGACTAGAAAACATGCGGAGCCGAATACAACCCCCGGTATTAAGGCCGGACTAAAGCACGCACGACATTCTGATGTAAGGGGGGAATACCGATGGCAATGCGAAATAAATCATTTCCAAACGAAAGTGATAATCAACTGTTTCCTTTGTACCCTTATTGATATGTCGAGATGTCTATTATAGATAATGCCATGAATATCATGGCTATTTTACATGCCGAGAGTTTACACAAGGGAAAGTTTTACACATCGCCTAAAAGTAGTGGTTTTGAACATACCAGTGGTGCCCTGCCGCACATCTGCGCCATTTCTCCTAGGTGAGAAATCCTTTGAGTGGAAAAGTCCATGGTCGTCTATAAGAAAGGGGAATCTGGAAAGGAGCCCCTATACAACCGTAGAGTAAGTAGGTTTTTAATGAACCTATAGTACAAAAAAAGGAAAAAAGGTTAAGGTCCAAATAGGGTCAAGCTGTACTATAGACCTTTTCTATAGTATGCCTCTGGCGCTGCCCAAGGTATTTTAAGTGCGTAATGATGCACGCGCGGTACATATGCCGCAACGTTATAGGGCGATCAGCGGAGGTTGAATTGCTATTCAAGCTCTAGATCAGGCGAGCTGTCGTGTTGTAATGTGGATCGGACTCGCTTGGTAGTGTTAGGGGTCTTAATGACCGATGAGTTGTTCGGCTTGATGAGGCCGTTCTATACTTCGTGATGTAGGGTAGGAACCCTATAGGCCGATCTTTCATGAAAGGAGTGGATCCCACGATGAACATGAAGAACACGAGGAGGGAAACGAGGGGAAAAACACAGGGGGAACACAAGAGAACACTCAAACCAACAAGTATGATCACACATGCGCTAGATCCATGAACACAAAGGAAGATACAAGATCCAAAGTCAACAACGGACGATACAAGAGGTAACCGGTCTTCTCCATGAGGAGGTCTTGATGTTCTTCTCTGTGAGGAGGTATTGAATCCAACGTGGATCTTCTCCGTAGAGGGGCCGCGGTCTCTCTCGTGGAGTAGATCCGATGTGGATGAGCAATGCTCTATCTCTAAAATGAGCTAAACCAATGCTAACCCTAACTAGGAGGAGGTGGAGGAGTATATATAGTCTAGGGCCACGAAGGGGTAAGTGGGGGATACATGGGCCTTGGCCCGATACTCTGCGCACAGACATGCGTCGGTCATCTGACGGGTACCGGACGTCCGGTGGCTCGCGAGGGTCCGGTCGTCCGGTACTTGTCGGACGTCCGGCGTTTTGGCTCGAGATAGCCCTTGTCAGATTTCCGGACATCGTTGGTCGTCCGGTGGCTGATGGTCGTTAGACGTCTGGCCGCTGTAGCTTTCGTCGGCTGGTCCATCTGGCTAGTGGAGACTCCAGGCGTCGGACGTCCGGTGACTGTCGGACGTTCGGGAGCTGATGCTTCCTGGCAGCTCTTCCTCTTGTTCGTGTGATTGGTGTCCTCGCCGTCTTGTCCATGGTCTTCCTATTTGTTCCTGGTCATGCATAGCACATATATTTGAGGTAGTAGCCATGTCCCATATGTGGAAAGTGATGGTTCGAAGAGGAGCGAGTTCACCTTGTGTCCAATGGTGTATAGTCGAGGTCTCATCTTATGTATCCTTGGGACTTGGAGAGTAGTCGGAGTGTACATGGGGATGAACGTGGGATGCTCCGCATCATCTCCCCCCCTTGGTAAAGATCCGACCTCGGATCGTGATCCTCATCACCATGGAAACGGTTGTCATGGACGGAGTTGAAGGCATGGCGCAATCCAAGTACTCCAAGGTGTCTCCAGTATGTGGTACATGCAAAATGAGCAAACACGAAGTACACTTGGAAATACAATGGTTAGCGCACACAAAGTGTGCATCAAGTAAACATGTGTCTGTGCGACAATATTGATCATGACAAGGTGCATGAAGCTTATCCAAAAGATATGGAAATGTATGCACAACATTCATGGGAGCGAAAGCAAGAATATGATCAATGCAACCACGGTGCAAAATGATGTCATAGTGAGACGGTTTATCAATAGCATGAATATGGTAATGGATGCTCAATGTGACGTGATCATGCAATTGATGGGAGGCAATAAGATCATGATGTATGAATATGCCATCAAGAAATATCACAACAAATTTGCTAAGGAAATGCACAAGCTCATATATCATGTATGACATGGGAATACAAGATGCAACAAGGCAATCATAATGTGAGTCAATCCATGCATAAGATGCAAATTTGTCATGTGTATGATATGTCCATCGAGCATGACATGTGTGAGCACAATCAACAAATATGGAGGTGTTGGTGTACCAATGCTCGATGTCGTGGCATGAGTGGCGGTTCGAAGGTGCATCTAATAAGTCTGAGCGCTCCTCAATGTGAAGGTCCATAGAGCCAATCTCCCATGTCGCTCCTCCATTCGCGAGATGTATCATGTAGACAACAAGATGGAGACAACAATGAAAGAGTGACCCATCCAATATGCATATTTGAGGATGGCTCAAAGGCAAAGAGTTCACCTTTAGGATATTGTCGCAAATGTTGGTGTTGCACATCTTGTATGCCTTCACATGACCAAATTGTGTCATGGCGGTATCGCCTTGTGAATCCTTCAACATGAAAGAACATGACAAACACTCGGAAAAACAAATGAGGTTAGCGGAGATGCAAAACCTATCATTCGTGTGGTAAAATACCCAACAAGTGTATGCATCATGATCATCATAAAAAAGGACAAGGGAGCATTTCATAGTATGGTGGCATATGATGCGAGAACAACCAAATACAATAGGCTCAAGTAAACAAGCATGCATCACAAGTAATATGTCCAAGTCTCCGAGATCAATAAGCATAGATGCAACAATTGGAGGCAAGCGGCAATGAACAAGATGTATCATGTGAGAGGCATGAACATATATGTCATCAACCCAAGGAAGCAAGTAAGAGCGTAACATGGGTGACGCGACAAAGCAAGCAATCATATGAATCAAGGCAAGCAAGCTAGTAGTGCGAAGATGCAACGTACTAGAAGGAATCATGTCAAGTATGTCATGTGTGCAAATAGTGGTCATGAATAATGCACAAGACATATCACAAGCATGAAAGGAGGATATGAGCAAAATAGCATCAATAGCATGAGGCACATGATAAACATGGCAATAGCAACAAGGATCTCCACCAAGCATGCAAATACGCATAGGAGTAGCATAATGGTGAATCATGGGTAGATGCACGCAAGGGTCACAATTGCATGGCAAAGGCATAGAAGTAAGCATAGCATGCAAAGTGAACACGGGAAAATGAGCATGAAGCGACAAGCGGTATATAGCCCATAGCCGTGTGAGGGCCAAGTGAGAGAGATACGCGTAGTGATTGCGCGAAAGGAACGATGGTAAGGATAATCCATGGGATCCCAAGTCATCTTTGCTCTCAAGAGCTCATTTCTTCAACTCTTGGGATTGAGAGGTTGACGAGTATACGGGAGTACCTACACAAAACAAAGACAAATGGAAAATTGTGTGTGCATGGTAGATGTACACATCATCCATCATGATGCGCACGTGCTTGTGTTGGTTAGCACAAAATATCCAATGCTCGAATAAATGAGATGCGTGATATAGAAACATGTCATCCATCATGATAGGTTTGTTGTTATGTATAGCATAATGGAGACTCAAAGTGTGTAATTCATCACAAGAAATATGTAGAGCATTGTTATTCATGGAATGCATACGGTGCAAACAATTACGACAACATCCAAAACAAAGCATATTTGGTACAATGTGATCATGGCATGGCATAGTAGATGAACTGCGGAAATCATGTAAAGGAAGCATGGCAATATCATCACATGAAAAACAAAAGCCAATGACCATCATCTCGTCATCTATGCCATAAGTGCAAATGGGATTTATTGTAATGGGGCATGCATAGCTACTATGTTGAGATTGAAATGATGCAATATGGGACATCTCACTCATAGCATATGACAAGGTTAATGGATTGTCAAACATGATGTGACCAAAAGAATTTTCACATGATATCCTATGGAGCATAGCATCACAACTAGGCAAATCAACATGCTCATCATCATATGCATCATAAATAGGTAAGTCATGACATGAAGAAGTGGCACTAGAATGAAGCATGGGAATAGGTGTGTCAACATCATGCAAGCAATCATTCATAAAATAGTCCACTAGTGGGACAAGAGAAGCACCATCACCCATGTTACCTTTGGAGCATCGCTCATGTGTTGTAGGTGAGGTGTCGAAGACCGAGTCATGGTCATATTCATCTTGATGGAACCATGTGGGGGGTGCGTCATCGTCCACCATGGCCATCGTTGTCTCCATTGGAGGCATGGACTCATCGAGGATAGGCGTGTCGTCATGTAGGAGACCTAGCACCAAAGAAGAAAACACATTCGGAGTAGAGGTTAAGTCGTTAGAAATCATAGTGGCCTCACGTGCCGTGTCAACTACCTCACTCACTAAGTGTTGTGGCTCACTCACTCCCTCTCGGATGCTCTCACTCATATGGTTGGTGGAGTCACTCAAATGGCTCTCAACCTCACATAGGATGTGTGGCATGCTCTCAAGTGTGGGGTTAGAGGTGGTCACACTCATCCTCTCATAGGAAATGCTCTCAATGTCATGTGTGGTGGAGTCACTCATGTCACTCATGTGGTGGTGGCTCTCCTCACATGGCAACTGGGGCATCTCGGCATATGTGGGTGTCGGAGAGATGTAGGTGCAAATGTCTCCATGCTCAATCATGTCGTAGTCGTAGTCGTGGATGAAGGCCGAAGATGGCACATCATCACTTTCCTCTAAGACCAAAGGTAAGGTCTCATGTGCGGTCTCGTAACTTGACTCGGAGTATGAGTCCAATATGTGCGCCATCTTCATGTTGTTGAAGAGGTTCGTGCTCGTCGTCGTGGTCGAAGGGGATGGCCCTTACTCGACCTTCTTGTCGCCGTCTTGTTGTAGGAGGCCCATATGATGTGGCACCTTGTAGCTCGTCTCCATGACTGAAGGGAAATTCCCATGCTCGGCCATCTTCCCTGAGGGGCTTCCGAAGATGGAAGTGTCGCCCTCGCTCGTAGGTAGTCGCCTTGTACTTGATGATGTCGATGTAGGCGAACTCACGGGAAGTAGGCAAAGATGCCGTACGTCCAAAGACGAAGATGCCTTGATAGCACTTGGCGAAGATGCCGAAGTGGTTGTTGTAGTCGTAGCTCCGTCTTGGTGGTGCTTGTCTGATACGTTTCCAACGTATCTATAATTTTTGATTGCTCCATGCTATGTTATCTACTATTTTGGGCAATATTGGGCTTTATTATCCACTTTTATATCATTTTTGGGACTAACCTATTAACCGGAGGCCCAGCCCATATTTGCTGTTTTTTGCCTATTTCAGTGTTTCGAAGAAAAGGAATATCAAACGGAGTTGAAACGGAACCAAATCAACTGGAGAAGTTATTTTTGGAAGGAAAGCTACCGGAAAAGCTTGGAGTGCACGTCAGGAAAGAAGGGAGGTGCCCACGAGGGTGGGGAGCGCGCCCACCCCCCCAGGGCGCGCCCCCTGCCTCGTGCCCCCCCCTTCGGTCCAACGATGTACTTCTTTCACCCATATATACCTACGTACCCTAAAACTTCCAGAACAGACAATAGATCGGGAGTTCCGCCGCCAGAAGCCTCCATAGCCATCGAAAACCAATCTAGACCCGTTCCGGCACCCTGCCGGAGGGGGCAATCCTTCCCCGGTGGCCATCTTCATCATCCCGGTGCTCTCCATGATGAGGAGGGAGTAGTTCTCCCTCGGGGCTGAGGGTATGTACCAGTAGCTATGTGTTTGATCTCTCTCTCTCTCTCTCTCTCTCTCTCTCTCTCTCTCTCTCGTGTTCTTGAGGTGATACGATCTTGATGTATCGCGAGCTTTGCTATTATAGTTGGATCCTATGATGTTTCTTCCCCCCTCTACTCTCTTGTAATGGATTGAGTTTCCCCTTTGAAGTTATCTTATCGGATTGAGTCTTTAAAGATTTGAGAACACTTGATGTATGTCTTGCCGTGCGTATCTGTGGTGACAATGGGATATCACGTGATTCACTTGATGTATGTTTTGGTGATCAACTTGCGGGTTCCGCCATAACTTTGAGGTGGTTTCGTACCCTACCATAATCTCTTCGTTCGTTCTCCGCTATTAGTGACTTTGGAGTGACTCTTTGTTGCATGTTGAGGGATAGTTATGTGATCCAATTATGATATTATTGTTGAGGGAACTTACACTAGCGAAAGTATGAACCCTAGGCCTTGTTTCAACGCATTGCAATACCGTTTACGCTCACTTTTATCATCAGTTACCTTGCTGTTTTTATAATTTCAGATTACAAATACCCTTATCTACTATCCATATACAACTTGTATCACCATATCTTCGCCGAACTAGTGCACCTATACAATTTACCATTGTATTGGGTGTGTTGGGGACACAAGAGACTCTTTGTTATTTGGTTGCAGGGTTGCTTGAGAGAGACCATCTTCATCCTACGCCTCCTACAGATTGATAAACCTTAGGTCATCTACTTGAGGGAAATTTGCTACTGTCCTACAAACCTCTGCACTTGGAGGCCCAACAACGTCTACAAGAAGAAGGTTGTGTAGTAGACATCATGCTCTTTTCTGGCGCCGTTGTCGGGGAGGTGAGTGCTTGAAGGTATATCTTTAGATCTTGCAATCGAGTCTTTTAGTTTCTTGTTTTATCACTAGTTTAGTTTATAAAAGAAAATTACAAAAAAAATGGAATTGAGTTTGTCTCATATGCTTCATATTTTTAATATCTATCATGAAAATAAGGATTCCAATAATTGTGCTCAAGTGCTAGAAGAAGAATGCATTGGAATGATTGACACTAAATATTTGAATGATGAGCATGATTGCAATGTTGTTAGTAATGGGGCAATTACTAATGGCTGCACGACTAGTTTTGGTTTTGGTCAATGTTGCCTCCATGTTTGACTACTATTGTATCCGTGCCTTGTGTTTCGGCGAGAGGATGGATGGATGATTCCTCTGGGTTTGATTGATCCAACCCAAGAGGATAGGAGTTTTGAAATGGAAGGCCGAAGCAAAGTTGTTTTTTACTTGCACACAAACTTGGATGATCTGATCTGATCAGATCAGACTTCCACTATGGAGCATGCTGCAACTTTCGTTTAGTTCTGAGACTCTAATTCTGTCAGTTTAGTCCTTGTATTGTTCTTGTAGGAAAAAAATTGAAGAGTCAAAGAAAATGGAAAAAGAACACATCAGTATAGCTACTTAGCAGAAAATGGTCAAAGAGTATGTTGCTTCGATGGTTTTTTGTGTGCTTGTATTTGAAAAATTACATCAAAGAAAATTCAGCAACTTGTGTACGTATGTGGATAATGTGGGAACAATATTCTGCCCACCATCTGTTTTTGCTAACGATTTTGTTTGTCTTCCATTTTATATGTTAGGAAAATTGACGCCAGAACTTTTTGTGTTGAAAAGAAGTTCAAATAAATAGACAGGAGGAGGTCACATATGTGTGCTAGGAAAAAGTTTGCGGTTTGAAGGAGGACTGAAGTTCAGAGTGATGTGGATGTGAAGGTTCAGAGATGTTTTTTAGTATATTCAGACATGTTTTTCCTCTCTTGTTCTTCATTTCTTAACTTCTTCATAATTGATTAGATAACTTCTAAGGCAACATGTTGTTGTCTGAAAAGCTTATGGACTCTTGTGTGTACGTAAAACACTTTTATCAATATACTCTTTAGTTTATGATTCTTTCTTTCCACTATCACTCAAGCTTGGTGTTTCTAAAAAATATGGTGCACCTGTCATTTGCAAGTCGGTGTGCCCACAATCTTGTGGTTAAATGACCTTTGTGAAATGTGATGATTCTTTGTACAGTTGTTTGTGCAAAAGGAAAAAAATGTTCAGGTGTCCGTAGCAAAACTCCAGTGCATAAAACATATGTTTTGTGTTTATCTATCTGGAAAATTGGCCACTATTGCAGGGCGGCTTTGCCTGGTGTATCAGTTCAGCTGCAAAAAAATGTTTTTGCCTAGTCTAGTCAGTTGTTGGAATAAAAAAAGGGGCTGAAAGGTCAAAATGTTTTATTCGTGAAGGTCAAAAGTATGTTAAGTATATTTTCTGGAACACTAGCACTGTTTGTACATCATGTTAAGTTATTCACACTTGCATTCTGCAGAACAGAAAAATAAAATTTAGGGTGTTTAACTTAGTAACCCGCCCAGTGACGATGACGACACTCTTCCTTCTCTCGCGACGATTTGGTGCTCCTATGGATCAACAACAACTTGTGACCTTCTAGCGATGGCCGACTTGACCTTCCTAATGAATAGGTTCAAAATGTTTGCTAAAAAACAAGGGTATTTCTGTTACTAACAACAATAAACCAACAGGTCCAAATTAGAAAAATAGAGAAGTTCAATATTTATAAAAAGTCAAATTTTCCTTGTTACCAAAGAATAAAATGAAGAAGATCAAATTAAAATAAAGGAGTAGTTTGATGTATATGAAAAACTTAAATTATTTTCGTTTCTAGGAAAAATAAAAGTATAAAGCTCAATTTAAAAAAAGTTTGATCCTTATTTAAAAATATATTTTTTAAGAATAGGACTAAAGAAGTTCAATTTAAAATAACAGAGAAGTTCGTAGTATATAAAAACCTCAATTTTTATGCTAAACTATTAAAAAAATATGCCTATGTAAACTATTAATTTTGTTCATCTCAATTCGGTCATAGCATGGCTGCAATTAATTCAAGAAAAGCATTATAGTGTAGAAAAAAAGAATATGTTCGAGAAGTTCCACTTCATCTTCTGCGATAGTTCAAAGGAGGACGTCCGAGGAATTCAAAGGGTTTGTTCATTCAAAATGGTGAAGTGCGTGAAAAAAACAGCCAAAATTATTTCACATATTAAAACCTAGTGAGTTCGAAGGAGAGAAGATGTTCAAAATTTTTCTAGTGCTTTACAATCAGTTTATTTCTCTAGTTCTCACATGGGAATCATGTGAGAAGTTCAAAAAATAAAAATAAGGAAAGTTCACATATAGTAAAATTAGTGCCAAGTAGAAAATGAAGTGAGCTTATTCATGATTTTTATTAATTTTGGCTATTTCCTTTAAAAAATATGGGTTCAAATTTAAAAGATGAAGAACTTCAATGTTTATTACAACTCTTGAATTGATACACTTGTTCATGGCATCTATTCTCTATCTTCACTTTTCACCTTCTCATACTTAACCTCAGTGATCTGTTCCTCCTAGACATCCTTCTGCGTACAAAAATAGAAGAAGAAGCACGGGCAAACCCAAGAAGGTCAAATTTAAAAACTAAGAAGTTCAAATGTAAATAACACATTAGTTTGATGTCATAAAGAAAAAATAGTTTCCCTATTTCTAAAGAGTAAAATCAAGAAGGTCAAATTGAAATAACAAAGCAGACTGATGCTCATTAACATTCTGGACTTTTCTCGTTTCTAAAAAATAACCATTTTTACAAAAGTTCAATTTTCCTCGTTTCTAAAAAATAAGAGAGAAGGCCAACTCAACATAACAGAGCAGTTCAAAAATAGTTTATAAGACTTGGATATAAGAAAAACTAGAAAATTTGAAATAACCGAGAAGGTAAAAAAACCTAGAAGTTCAAATTTGAAAACGCTAGAAGTTCAATTTGAAAATAGCCGAGAATGTCAAAAAACATGGAAGGTCAAATTTTAAAAACATAGAAAATTGTTTTCTTATTTAAAACCATATTTTTCTAAGAAGTTCAGGATAAAAAAAGAGGGAAGTTTGAAGGTTAAAAAAACTTAGATGTTTTCTCGTAACTAAATAATAAAATGAAGAAGTTCAAATTTTGAAAAGGAAACACTAAAAAAGTTTATTTTTCGTCATTTAAAAAATAGAAGTTCGATGTTTCTAAAAAACCTCCAATTTTCACATTTATGAAAATACACAATGAAGTTTAAATAAAAAGGGTAGATAGGTTCAATGTCTATAAAAAAACTCAAATATTTTCACGTAACCGAGAGGAGTCCATATTGATAACTGCTAGAAGTTCATGTACTACACGGTGTGCATTTGTATGAAAAAAAAATAAAAAGGCAAAGACTAAAACTTCTGTTTTTATATGTTCAAGTCCTCGGTCGGAGAAAGTTAAAAAAATTATTGTGAGAGAGGTTTGTACAAAAGGAATATCATTTGTGCAAATTGATGAATGGATTAGAAAATTACAAACGAAAATACGTCATAGAAGTTCAACGTGAAAACATCAGGTAGTTCAACTACTACACTGAATAAATTTCAGAGGAAAAACTTTTAAAATCATTTATAAAATCTGAGTTTTAATGTCATTGGTGCGGCGCAACTTGTTCAATGCTTGTTACAAACCAAAGAAGGTCATTAAAAAATCATCTCAAACAATTTTATAACAAAGATTTTTCTCTCTTAAAATAAACCTAGAAGTTAACATTTAGAAACGAAGTGGCTTGATGTCTATCAAAAAGTAGGATTTTTCCGTTACTAAAAGAAATAAAACCAGGAAGTCCAATTTAAAAAGATGGAGAAGTTTGATGATTATAGAAAACTCAGATTTTCCTTGTTATTAAAGTATGGAAATAAGAAGTTCAAAAATTAAATAAAAGGAAGTTGAACTTTTAAAAATAGAGCGCTTCAAAATTTCATAAAAAAGATTAAGGAAAAAAACAGGAAGTCCATAATAAAAAGATGAAGAAGTTCGATGATTATAGAAAACTCAGATTTCCCTCGTTATGGAAGAATGGAAACAAGAAGTTCAAAAATAAAATAACAAGTTCAACTTTTAAAAATAGAGAGCTTCAAAATTCATAAAAAGGATTAACAAGCTCAAATTACTATTTATAAAAAACTCAGATATTTTCACGTAACCGAGAGAAGTTCAGATTAATAACTGCCAGAAGTTCATGTACTACACGGTGTGCATTTTGTATTAAAAAGGAACAAAAAAGCAATGTCTGAAAGTTTTGTTGTTATAAGTTCAAGTCCTCCGTCGGAGAAAGTTAAAAAAATTATTGTGAGTGAGGTTTGTACAAAAAAGAATATCATTGTGTAACACGGACGAATGGATGAGAAAATTACAAACGAAAATACGTCACAGAAGTTCAACGTGAAAATAGCAGGAAGTTTGACTACTATAGTGAATGAATTTCAGATGAAAAACTTTTAAATCATCGCGAGTATGAAAAAACGATCAACACCGGTATGAAAAACTTTTATATCAGCTTCCCACCAGTATATTACTTGCTCAATTCCGGTGAGTGTTCCGGTGAGGGGGTGGAGAGCTACGGGCCAAAAAAGCACATGAAAACAGAGTGAAGTTCAAGTAGACATGCCGAGAAGTTCAGGTTCTTCACGCGATGCATTTGTGAAGAATATATTTTGCGATAAAGGCAGAACGAATGATCTCGCGGTTTTCAAAATTACTTGAAAACGGCTAGGAAGCAGAGAAAACCATCAACATGAAAAAGTTTTGCATTTTCCTTACCTTTTCAACGGTATATTATTTGCCCCATTCCGATAAAGTTTGTAGAAATTACGGTGAAGATACGTTTTTTGCTATTTTAAAAATTGAATTAAAACAGTAAATAATTGGGAGAAATAATATATACCAAAAAGTTTCGCATTTCCTCAAGCTTTCCAACGCCATATCATTTGCTACACTCGGACGTATGGTTAAAAAATTAGCTTGAAAATACGAACTCGGTGCAACTTGGACCATTTTCTAAATTACTTTTAAATGGTTCAAAATTAGAAAAAACTTTAAACATGAAAATGCAGCGCATATTCATAAGCTTTCCAACGCCATATCATTTGCCTCAATTGGATTAGCCATTTAGAAATGACATCAAAAATACGAACTCGGTTGTTCAGTTTGCGAAATTTTACGATTTTCCAAATTACTCTTTAACTGTAATGAATTAGAGAAAATTTTCAACATACGGAAGGAGCGGTTGTGCAGCAGCTTTCCAATGCCATATTATTTGCCTCATTCCGATAAATGGTTTTGAAATGCGATCGAAATACGATTCACTTTTTGTATGAACAAAAAATGGTTTTCAAAACTACTCTTAAATCGCTTACATTTTGCCAAAAAAATTACTTGGGTCATGATACCCGTGTCCATAGATTTCCAACGGTATATCGCAAGCCCCATTTGGGCAATGTTTGCGGAAGTTCAACCTAGCACTAGGGGAAGTTCAGGTCAAACAACTGAGGGAGTAAAATTGCAATAGAGACATGTTTCATCACGACCCGAGAGAAAATCCGCCAATGAGCGAGATTCCTATTTAAAATGGGCATTTAGTTGCTAAAAACCGTTCGTAGATTACACTTACATCACATAGAACATGACTGACCAAAAAAATCACGCTGGAAGACACAGTTGAAAAGATAGCCCGAAGGTCGGGTTCCTACAGAGGGAAGTTCAGGCATGTAACTCAAGAAGTTCATGTTCATGTTGTGATTAGAATAATATTCTGATCCCGTGATCAGAATAGTGTTTGTTTGTTTGTTTGTGTGTGTGTGTGTGTGTGTTTAGGGTGGCGCGCTGCTGCATCCCACCACTAGGTTCTTCCATGCCCTCGGATGCTTCCCCCACCGCTACCTGCACATCGCCACCAGCCCCCATGTCGTTGCCCTCGGCCACCTACTACATCGAAGCACCATCAGGTTGCCGCGGATCTGAGCATTGGCCTCCTCCGTCGCACCAGATCCATCCCCTCCATGCTACTTCCTCTATTGCTGGTACCAACCTGGCATCCTACCGCCGCCACAAGATCGAGTGGACAGTGGAGAGTTCCGCTGCCAACCTCCTTGCTTCGCGGGCATGTTCTGCCCCCCAAGATGATTCTGCAAAAGTTTTTTAGAAAGTATGAATAGTTTTTTCCAGGAAGTTCAGATAAGATTAAAAGATCATATGAGGGTCTTAGTACATTTTCAGAGAAGTTGCTAATTACTAGTAATAGCTGCTGCTCATGTTTCTTTGGTTGAACTGAATGCTTGTAGATGAAGAGATCAAATTAGGTCCTTGATTATTTGTGTACATTGAAGTTGCTTGAGAAAATTTTCCTACTAGCATCATACTTTAATCTTCTATTGGTTAGATAAAAACATGACAGTGCTATAAAAAATTCAGTATCTACCAACATGCTCATGAAAAAAAGGCTAACAAGTTCAAACTAAACAACAGAGAAGTTGGATGCTTAGTAAAAACAGATTTTTTTTGTTTTCTAAGAAAGACAAAGAAGTTCAACTAAATTTCCGTACAAATGGTCATTTGCAAGTTACCGAGCATGTCATTCTCTTCTCGTGCTCATGCTGCAGTCCCTGTACTTTTTTGAACGCGTTTGGTGATGATTTCTGCAGCTACATATGCGATGCCGTCATGACCTGCTGCACACCTGGGGTTGTATCTAGCAACGTCTCGGGCAGTCCTGCTCGCTAGCGCACGGAGGTGCTACTGCCTCTTAGTGCTACAAGCACACAACGTAAGGCTATGGGAAAATTCGAAAACAACAAAGCTTTCCTATTCTTTCTCCACGTGCTACCTTCCCAGGCTCCTCTCTTTGACCTTCCGCTGAGCCTTTCCTGCAGCCACGCTTGGCAGCTTCCCTAGGACCTGCAGTTTGTACTTGTACTAATGTGCGGTATATTTGGTTTAAAAAATTGTTTTTGCGAAGGTCGAGATGTTATGTTATAGAAGGTCAAGTGTGTATTGTATGTGTGTGTGTGTTTAAAAATGCATACCTTCATTGCAATACAGTATGTTCATTCTTTGATGTGAGGATGGTTCCCCGTGCAAAAGGACTGCAAAAGAAATTTTGATTTCCTTTATATTGTTGTGTTTTTATTAGAAGAAAAGAAAAGAGAAGTTCAGTTTCTAGCGATGACGTGGTTCACGTGCAAACCAATTGAAAAACTGTACAGGTTTGCCTACCAAAATGTCCAACGTTTCTTGTGGAAAAAAATTCACTCTATTTTTTGAACTCTGTGTGAGAACTTTATGCTCTTTCAGATGTGTGCAGTCGTATTTGTGTAAATGCATGTAGCACACGAAATGTATGTGTATTGTTGTGTGTAATTTTCTTGAATTATAATAGCATGTGAAGTTCATGTTTTAGAAATTCATGAGTTCACGTGCACCACATACTGAAGAAATTCATCAATGAAAACAAGAGTGCCTAGGCCATTTCATCGACAGCAAAAAATGCCTAAAAATGTCGCGGGACAAAAAAAGCTGCATAAGATATAACATAGTAAGTTCGTAGAAAGGGGGAAACATAATTTTGTTTTGTAAGTTTAACAATTTCTAAAACACACCTTGACGTTCAAATTTAAAAGATAGGTTGCTTCAATGTTTTATTACAAACCTGTAACTTTCCATGGTACTGTAGAATAAACCAAGAAGTTCAAAAAAAATGGAGCAGTTCGAAAAGTTAATAAAAAATGGTGTTTCTACATTTTAGTAAAAAAATTGGAGAAGTTCAAATTTAAATAACATAGAAGTTCAAAATTTTTATTCCAAAACCAAGAAAGTCAAATAAAAAAAACCGAGTAGTTTAAAAGGTTTGTAAAAATAGATGTGCCCCTGTATTTTTTAAGATCTGGAAGTTCAAATTTAAATAAGTGAGCAGTTCGATGTTTATTACATAACTAGGACTTTTCCCTATACTAATGAATAACACCAAAAAGTCCTAATTAAAAAGAATGAAGTTGTTTGATGTTTATAAAGATCTTAGATTTTCCCGATACTACAAATTAAAACCACTAAGTTCAATTTTAAAAATGGAGTAGTTCAATGCATATTAAATACTCAGTTTTTTCTTGTTACTAAATAATAAAACCAAGTTCAATTTTGAAAAGCAGAGCAGTTTGATATTTATTTATAAACTCAGTTTTTTCCGGTTACTAAAGAACAAGACCAATAAGTTCTATTCGAAATAACGAAGAAGTTCGATGTTTGTAACAAAACTCCAATTTTCACATTTCTAGCAAACACACAAAAAAGTTCAAATAAAAAAAATTAGAGCGGTTCGATGTCTGTAAAAAACTCAGATTTTTTCCGTTACTAAAGTGAAATAGACAGAAGTTCATGTACTACATGGTGTGTGTTTCATACGAGAACGAAGAGTAAAAAGGTGAAGTCTAAATTTGGTGTTGCTAGAAGTTCAAGTGCTCTTCCGTTGGAAGTTTAAAAATTCTTGAGAGAGAGGTTCACCACGTATTTCCATGTTCAAAAGCACAAAAATAATTCTCTCAATCCACAAAGAAGTTCAGTTATTATTTGATAGAAATTTGATTTCAAAAAAGAAAATAAAAAATTTAACTTGTAAAAATGGAAAAAGTTCATGTACTACATGGTGTGTGTTTCATATGAGAAAAATGAATAAAAAGGCAAGGTTTTCCTCGTTATTAAAGAATGGAAACAAGAAGTTCAAAAATTAAATAATAAATAAATTCAACTTTTAATAATAGAGCGCTTCAAAATTTCATAAAAAGATTAAGAAATAAAACCAGGAAGTCCATATTAAAAAGATGGAGAAGTTCGATGATTATAGAAAACTTAGATTTTCCTCGTTATTAAAGAATGGAAACAAGAAGTTCAAAAATTAAATAACAAAAAGTTCAATTTTTAATAATAGAGTGCTTCAAAATTTCGTAAAAAAGATTAAGAAATAAAACCAGGAAGTCCATATTAAAAAGATGAAGAAGTTCGATGATTATAGAAAACTCAGATTTTCCTCGTTATTAAAGAATGGAAAAAACAAGTTCAAAAATTAAATAACAAGAAGTTCAACTTTTAATAATAGAGCGCTTCAAAATGTCATAAAAAGGATTAAGAAATTCAGATTGATATTCATAAAAAACTCAGATATTTTCATGTAACCAAGACAAGTTCAGATTGATAACTGCCAGAAATTCACGTACTACATGGTGTGCATTTTGTATTAAAAAAATAAAAAAAGCGAACACTAGAAGTTTTATTGTTATAAGTTCAAGTCCTCCGTCGGAGAAAGTTAGAAAAATTATTGTGAGAGTGGTTTGTACAAAAGGAATATCATTTGTGTAACACTAACGAATTGATGAGAAAATTACAAATGAAAATACGTCACAGAAGTTCAACGTGAAAATAGCAGGAAGTTCAACTACTACAGTGAATGAATTTTAGATGAAATACTTTTAAAATCGTCATGAGTATGAAACAACGATCAACACAGGAAAGTTGCGTGTTTACAGCAGCTTTCCACTGGTATATCACTTGCTTAATTCCGGTGAGTGTTCCGGTGAGTGGATGGAGAGCTACGAGCAAAAAAAGCACGTGAAAAACAGAGTGAAGTTCAAGTAAACATGCTGAGAAGTTCAAGTTCTTCAAGCGGTGCATTTTTAAGAATTTGTTTCACGATAAAGGCAGAACGAATGATCCCGTCGTTTTCAAAATTACTTGAAAACGGATAGGAATCAGAGAAAACCATCAACATGAAAAAGTTTTGCATTTTTTGTAGCTTTTCAACGGTACATTATTTGCCCCACTCCGATAAAAGTTGTAAAAATTATAGCGAAAATACGTTTTTAGCCATTTTCAAAATTGACATAAAACCATAACGAATTGGGAGAAATAATATATACCAAAGAGTTTCGCATTTCCTTAAGCTTTCCAACGCCATATCATTTGCTGCATTCGGACGCAAGGTTAAAAAATTAGCTCAAAATACGAACTCGGTGGAACTTGTACCATTTTCTAAATTACTTTTAAACCGTTCAAAATTAGAAAAAACTTTCAACAAAAGAAAGTTGCGTATTTTCATAAGCTTTCCAACGCCATATCATTTGCCTCAATTGGATTAGCCGTTCAGAAATGACATCGAAAATACGAACTCAGCTGTTTGGTTTGCGAAATTTTACAATTTTCCAAATTACTCTTTAGCCATAGGGAATTAGAGAAAACTTTCAACATGTGGAAGGAGCAGTTTTGTAGCAGCTTTCCAATGCCATATTATTTGCCTCATTCCGATAAATGATTTAGAAATGCAATTAAAAATACAATTTACGTTTTTTGTATGAGGAAAAAACGGTTTTCAAAACTGCTCTTAAATCGCTTACATTTTTTCAAAAATTCAATTTGGGTCATGATACTGGTGTCCATGGCTTTCCAACGGTATATCACAAGCCCCATTTGGCCAATGTTGGCGGAAGTTCAACCTAGCAATGGGAGAAGTTCAGGTCGAACAACTCAGGCAGTAAAATTGCAAAAATGCTATTTCATCACAACCCGAGAGCAAAATCCGCCAACTAGCGAGATTCATATTTAAAACGGGTATTTAGTTGCTAAAAACGTTTTTAGATTACACTAACATCATATAGAACACAACTAACCAGAATAAATTGCGCGGGGAGACACGATTGCGAAGATAGCCCGAAGGTCGGGTTCGTACAGAGGGAAGTTCAGGCGCGTTACTCAGGCAGTTCAGGTTGTGATCAGAATATTATTCTGATCCTGTGATCAGAATAGTGTTTATATATATATATATATATATATATATATATATATATATAGGGTAGCACTATTCTGATCCTGGGATCAGAATAATTATTTGGATCACGACACCCCTATAAGGGTCGGACGGGATGTTCCCGAACTCCCGAAAACGGAAAACAGAAAACCTAGCCCGTCCCATCCAGCTCCTCCGACCGGCCCACTCCTCACACCACGAACTTCCAAACCACCACCACCTCTCGCACCACGTCTGCCCCATCCTCCCGCCGCCGCCGCCGCCACCCTGGCTCCGGCGCACCTCCGGCCGCCGCCGCCCTGGCTCTGGAGCATCTCCTGCCGTCGCCCCCTCGGCCCAAGCGTGCCACCTATCGCCGCCCATCCCACTCCTCGGTCCGACGCGCCTCCCACCGCCACCCCCGCCCCCAACTCACCTCCTACCGCCGACCCGCTCGCCCCAACGCCCCACCTGCTTCTGGCCATCAAAGCCGGCGCCCCCATCCACGTGCTGCGCCGCGGCGACGCGCTCCCGTTCCTCCGTTTTCCCTACTGCCAAATCCACAACGCGCACCCCCACGACCCTCTCTCGGATCCACCGGTACAGGTGATGGTCGCGTCGCCCATGGGGAGCCCATAGTGTTTGATGTATCTCTCGGTCACCGTGTCCTGCTCCTCTTCCACCTCCTCCAGCGGCTGCGAGATCCACTCTCTCTTCTTCTTTGCATGTGCCTCATCGGTGACATCCGCTGATGGTGGTGGTGGTTAGGAGGATGAAGAAGATGCAGATGGGGCAGGGCGTCAACAGGAGAAGGAGGGTGCAACGGTGGCCATGAGCCATGGCATCCAACTTCCTGTTATTCACTGTAAAGTTCAAATACAAGAATGCCCAAAAGTTAAGAGTGAGGGATCGCGGTGGGTTGATATTCATCTTAGCTACTGCCGATGTTCTAATCTCTCTCATGTGTATATTGTTGATGCTGCTCCATCTCTCTTTTCATTGGTGTTTGTTGCTCGCAACATGTTTGTGTTAATGCTGGGAGGAGTACTGCTACTGGATTTTAGTTGGTGAAACTTTTTGCCCTTCCCAGTTGTCACTGCTCTCTCTCTACACTGAAGTCTCTCTTCAGAAGGCTTTGAACTTCTTCTAATTTGCATTAAAACAAGCTGCAAAAGTAGTTCCTGTGTTTGGCTTATAAAAAATACAGTTTGAGGCCACTTTTACATGTGATGGATGAATTAGTTTGAGTTGTGTCAAACTACACTTTGACAATGTGCGAAATGCAGGTCAGCCATCATAGTTTAGACATAACATCTTGGTTGTTAAAAGGAACAAAGCAAAGTTGACGCATTACTTTCTCATATGTGAACAAGTCGTCATTTAGAAAAAGTATAGTAGAAGAGAAATTGCTCTGTTGTTGTCCTTGTTGAACTGTGTATTTTTTTGAAGTTTAAAATGTTGTGTTTGAGAAGGTCAAAGTATGTTGAGTACATATTGTTGTTTTTGTGAAAGGTTAAAAAATGTTGTGTTCGAGAATGCTAAGTTCAAGAAAGTTCATGAATTATTGTCAAGAAAGATTCGTTGATGTTTATTAGAAAAAATCGAATTTTCCCAATTAGCAAATTAGAAAACCAAGAAGTTCAAACTAAAAACAAAAAGTAGTTGAAGAGTTAAAAAAGGATGTCCCCTATTTCTAAAAAATCTAGAAGGTCAAATTAAAGTAACAAAGTGGTTCAAATATTTTCTTTATTTATTGCAAAACTTCAATTTTTTTCCGTTGAAGCAAAATAAAATGTAAGCTTAGAAAAAGAAACATCAAAACTATGTAAGCTAAAAAAAGTTAGTTGAAAAAACTTGCCCCCCCTATTTTGAAAGTTCAAGCTAGAAAATCCATGAAGTTCCAATAGAAATAAATTACAATAATACACATCAATTCATCTTTATAAAATAAAGATTTTTTTCATTTTTAAAAGTAAAGAACGAGCTTCAAATTAAAAAAGGAGAGCGGTTCGATGTTAAATATAACAATAAAAAATTTCAAGTGCATAAAAAATAAAACCAAGAATAAAAAATGAATTTCCCTCGTTTGTAAAATATAAATTTACGAAGTTCAATTTGAAATAACTGAGCAGTCTGATAAGTATAAAAACCTTTTATTTCCCTGTTTCTCAAAAAATATCTGAGAAGTTCATATTACAATTATAGAGCAGTTCTAGAGTTTATTAAAAAAAGTAGATCCACCCAATTTCTAAAAACCCAAGAAGTTCAAATTAAATTAAAAGAGCGGTTCAATATTTGTTATAGAACTCAAATTTTCACCGTTGCTCGAGAATAAGACCAAGAAGTTGAATTTAAAGTGGCGGAGTTGTTCGATGTTTATAAAAACTAGTGGACCCATTGCGCCAAATGGCGCAGAGGCACGCTAAATCCATGTATGCGATGAAAAAAATATCCATGGTTGAATCCCTTTTAATATGAAACTTGGTGGATTGGTGTCTACAATGAGATGTATATACACATTTTATTTTGATAGCGCAGAGTCCCATTTAAAACAAATCCATGAAGCGTGTAAAGCTGACACTCACAATGCTACTCTTCAACTTAAGAGGCAGCTTACTTAGGGGTATTGACACCTTAGCCATGATGATGCAACAATTTGTTAACATTCTGTGCTCAAAAGATCATAATCAACACAAAGAGAAGCAGCAAACTAACAATCCAACTAACTGAAGAACATGTGCAAATGTTTTTTTTTCAAAAAACAAACATTAATTCTTAATTGGTTTTGATGAACTCAATTATATTGTTACATATATGCATCATTTTTTGTTCATACATAACTTCTTTCTCCGTTGCTTGTACCACTGAGGTCATACTTCTACCAATAACTACATTGCTCCCAGTATCAGGAAGGCCGAGCAGCATGAATATAAATATATATATGAACGAGTAACAATTCCAAAATATAAAAGCAAGCTGCAGGCTGCTAAAAGGGTTGGCCTGTTTTAGAAATGGTAGTAAACTACAACACATTGTAACATGGACTCCACATTAAAGAGTTTTTGCTTCAGAGCAGAATACAATGAAGTTATTATATCAAATTGTCTTCGTAGGCCTTCTTATCAGAGTTGAGTGTGATTCCTTATCATGTTAATGCATCTTGACCCGCAATTTTAGTCCTTCCAATAACTGACCAGGGGAAAAAGTTAGTTCGTGCTTGACAACAATATGCACCTCGTTGGTGTGGTCATTGTCGTGTTGTACTAGATGATGCTCCCCATGTGTTTGTTTCTCCAGGAAGTCTATAAACATGATTGTTGATGGTTAATCTAATCAAATAACACCACCCAATTGTGCTTTGGAGGGTGGGTGCCTACAATATTGTCCAACACTATATGGGAAAAGTATTCCAAGTCATAGTTGATTGTATCGTAGTCATAGCATTGTATAAATAAGTAAAATATGGATGACATCAATCTAGGCAAAAACTTAAACCATTCAGTCCAGAGAATCCACAATCCAAAATTCCATTCTGGATAAGATTGTCTACCCATGTGTAGGTGTGGTAGGGAAAATAGCAATGGAAAGATGACATGGAATTGAATATTTTCCATGAAACATACAAAATGACAACTAAATCAGGAATACCAAGACAAAGAAAATAATGTTTTGACTGTCTTCCTGCTACTGATTATCATGGTTACTTTAGTGTATGCAAGAAATAAAATCAAATAAACACATGCCTTGCATATCAAAATGTCACTACCCGGACAAATGGTCTAAACAAAATCACGTCTGCAATCTTTCACATTTTGATCAAAGAAGCCCCAACAACACCATATATATACTTGAGTTTGATACAAAGCATGATGCATTTCTAGATGAAATGGTGGAAAGCCCTGAGCCTAAACACCATAGGAAAATGAAAGTGGAGTCGAACATATGAAATAGATAAGGATGCTACCTACCCACCTGCAACTGATTTGTGGCACGGAATCTACACATCTCAAACCCTGTGAGAACCGAAACTGTTAACAAAGAGCGTGAAAAAAATGTCAATTGCCATCCTAAAACTAACATAGACTGAAGTATGTTGACATATTTAAAGAGAATTCATACAATCAGTGGATCATAGAAGCCCTTATAAGCAACACTTTTTATTAGAAAGTTGCATTCACATATATTTTTCTAAAATCCCATGGAAATGTGTTGATCATTCCAGGGAAATATGAAATTCATACCAAAAAACCTAGGACACATATGGGAACAGTCTTTAAGGCAAAGCAAGTATTTCACTAATCAACACAGAAGCTTTGCACATTCCATGTTTCTGGAGTAAACATGGCGATGTTACATGACAGGAAGGCAACAAACTGGAAGTTTAACAGCTCTATGTGATTTGAGTACAGTTCAAAACAGAACCTACATAGGTAGCCATATGGAGCTGTAAACCAATACAGAGGCCAAGGCAGAAAGTCGAACAGTGACAAAGGAACATCGAAGCATAAAAATGTGTCAAAATATATTCTGATGTTGTTCAATATTGCTATCAAAATCAGTACACCGACCAACCAACAGGCCTTGTTAGACCTTAGGTACAAAACATCAATCTATTCTTCCAAAAACAAGAAGGTAATATACTTTAAGAAATTCAACAGTCAGACCATGCAGTCAGAAATAAAAAAGGCAATATATTACGTGGGACGAGAAGTACAAATTGAAAATATAAATGGAAGACAAAGTTGCATAATTAGCATAATGAACAATAATTTTGATTAATGCATGTAGTACAGTTTTTTAAGTAATGCATGTAGTAAAGTTAGCGCTATAGAAACACTGGTTTTTTTACATCACCCTTCCAGCTATTACAGATGAGCATATTCTTAGATAGAACTGGCCAATAAAATATAGGTTGCTCATTTAAGGCCTTTCACTATATATAGCTATTTTCAAATTAACCAACCTATATCTGATCTGTTGATAATAAACCTTAGTGGAAATTACACCCAAAAATCATTGGAATAAACACTGCAAGTTTTCAGTTAACATGATATTGGTACAAAAAAGGAAAGTATTTAGACAAACATAATTGAGCGAGCTGCAGTGCACACAGGTCTTTTAGAGATAACATCGGACAAAGAAGCATGATTGATTCGTGTACCAAACATTATGTATCAGCTAGAAACAAAAGGGTGGAAATACATAGTAATTACTGGAATGGTATAATTCAGGTGCATCCCACTGTCTCATGTACCATCCTAGCATAGTTGTTAGTCTAGGATATACCCTGATCTTTTTCGAGGCGTTTCTCTAACCACATGCATGTAGACCTACCTATCTGCCACCTCTTCATGTTGACAAGAGTTGTATTCATAATCTCATCATACACAACGTGTTTCCTAAAGGGGAAATTAAGTACAGTCGTGTTTGGTATTTGTTCAGAAATGGAAAGTATATCCCATCGCAAGATACCACCATATCGATTGTTTGCTGCTTTTATACTCATGCGACAGCAATATAGAACAACTTTAGAATCTTGACAGTATATATAACCCTTTGTGATGCAAAAAAGTAATAAGGATATTTCTTTCAAAATATAGACTGAGTTTTGAACAGCGGGCATGAATTTTCAGTGCAAAATTCTTGATCTTATTCAGGAAACAAAGCCTAGAACTTATACAGAATAGTGGTGAATCAAAAGCCTACAAAGAAATAGTACTTTCACGAATGGCAGAGCCCAGCTATGCTTAATACCATCTTCGAACACCACTAAAAGGAGTTGCTTACTTTCTCCAGTCGTTTCGCCTACAGAGGAGAGCATCTGTGTTATCATAACATAATGAGATACATAGGTTGGGCACGTACCGCATGGCACACACCAGTTAGCAGATGAAAAGCCAACATTAGGAAAAAAACTGATGCTACTTATGCATGAACATCTATAAAATGGAGTGATGCAAAATCGCCTCTAGAACAACCCATAAGTATTAGTGGTAAAAGGAATTCTGAAACTATACACACATGTTCAGTAGAGTACAAAAGATAGATATAAATTAATCAGAGGAAAGTTGAATTTAAGCCCCTAATTCAGTAGCAATAGACATCCGAGGAAACTTGAATTTAAATCCCTAATTCAGCAACAACACAAATCTTCAACATGAACTTTTTTGAGTTACACTCCAGAAGTGAATTTCTTTGAGCTAGACTCTAAAAGTGAACAATTTTTGCATGGGTCACGTGTGTTGGTGCAGAGTTCATAAATGAACATGCAGGAGATTTAAATTCAAGTGACCAGAGAGGAAGGGGAAAGCTACATTTTGCATGGTTTCAATAACCATAAGAACTAACTCTACACTAACCATTCGCTCAAAAAAATCTGCAGTAACCAGGTCTGCAAAACTTATGAACCAATAATAGCAGCGAGCGTCCAGTAGCAGCGAGCGTCAAGCCAGCGACCATAGCATCCAACAGACGAGCGTATGAATTAAAGATATTCGCTATATAAGCAGTACACTTTTCAGTATAGCCTGAGATTGTTGTAGTAAAGGATGCACCTAGAATCTGGATCAAACATTCATGTGTACCCACAGAAAATAGGATAGGGGGCATACTGATGAAAATATATATTCAAGTGTTCAATTATAAATTTAGTAAAGCAAGCCACCATGGGCAGGGTGGCTGAACAAAGAAATTTTGTATTTCTAACGAAACCAAAATGCTTGAATCTTTCTACCAGCAAAAATCATGTGGAACACTTCAAACATTAAGGATGAACAATTAATAGTAACATATACAGTTTATGGTGTCTAACTATTGCCCTCACTTTTTTGGTAATTTGGTATTAATAAAATGAATGATACATATGATGGTTAATTCTCGGTAATTATTAGCAGGTAGTCTTGCAGCTGTTAAAAAACATCCATTGGTTATTACTTATTAATTTCCAAGTAAATGAAAGATACATGACAAAAATATGAAATGATGGTTATCCCATATGTCTAAATGGAAGATAAAAATGGAAAAAGGAAATTGAATGGAAATGCCGAGTCATTCAAATGCATTTGAGATCAAAATAGATCATGCAGAAAAAATGGACTTAGCTATGTTTTAGTTATTCTGTTTTGTTTGCAGAGTTATGCCGCTTATAAAGATGTTAACCAAGAAATTTCCATGCTTCAGACCAACAAAAACAACTCTGGAAAGTTCATTCATAGCTAGAGATCTTGGTCCCGACAAGCAAAATAAGGAGCCACCGAGCCAGACCTTTATTTGATAAAAGAATATGACATTTTTTATCTCTGTGTTCTCTAAAGCATACTTCTTTTCACTAAAATACATGCAAAAAAACTGCACATAAGAAACATCACATATCTATAGAATATGTTAGAGCCCAGACCTCTACAAAAAAACTACACATAAGAAACACCACGGTCGTAGCAGCACGAGCAAGAGTTGGGATTTCGCATCTACCTCATCTCTCCCCCCTGCACTCATCTAGTCTCCTTGCGCCAAATAAACTCATCCTGGAAGCAAATGAACTCTCAGAAATCACAGCAAAATACACACATCAACGACACAACACAATAGATAAATCAACAAGAATACAAATTAGTTCCTCCGTCAAATTTTCAAAACAGATTTACCAGCATATGTGAACTAAGGACTGGGACGGGCAACTCAAATGTTACGCCACCTGCAAAAACAGAACCTCCTCATCAATCTCATAGATGTAGGACAAGGCCGGTAAGAAAAAATATTTTGATGATGAAAAAAATGCATATAGATCACTGAAAAAATAGCGCGCTATAGCGTATTGAGAATTGCCTCGCTAAATATATCGGTGTACAACATCTCGCTAATAGCACACTATAGCGCGATATAGCACACTAATAGCATATTTTAAGGTCGCCGCTATTTTGCTGTAGCGCGCTATTTTTTTCATTGATATAGATACATCCGTTGAGAAACCGATTATATACATTCAGATTGAACAACTCAACTATGTCCTAGAAAGATCTTAAGACCAGCGAGCAGAAACCGATTACATACATTCAGATTCAACAACTCAACTATATCCCGAATGATTTAAGCCTAGAGAGCGCTTCAAACTGAACCAAAAACAGTGAGCCCGCAAAAATGAACAACACAAGAGGCAGTTTGTTAGCAAATCCAACAATAAACAATCTTATAATTCTTAAATTCATAAACCTTGCAGCACATGGGCCTTTCCACCTGGATCTATCATCGACTGGCTGATTGGGTGGCGCACCCATTGCTCCAGGGTAGCAGGCAGGCACCTCCAACTCATCTTCCTCCTCTGCACCAAAAAAATGTTAAGCCAAATTGGAGAATGAAAGGCACCGCCCGGAGCACATTCCAGCATGATTTAGAGGACACCTAGGAGAAAAGGTAGGAGGATGAGGGTTGGAGGTGCAGTCGAGGAATGCTTACATGACAAGGCAAAACTGGCTGGGAAGAGGGGAGATGGGCACTGCACTTCGGAAGAAGAGACAGGTGGAGGGTCAGTGGCACCATGGACATGGCACGGTGGTCACGCCGAGCCGCCTTCCTTGCAGAAATCAGATTGTACCCCTGAAAAATACGGATTGAAGGAGACGTCCAGCACATCCGTTCCTCACCATGGACCACCTTGGAAGCTCATGGTGTCTAGCCGCAGACGCTGCTCCTATGCTCACCACTGCCACTGATGGAAAGAAGGAAGAGGCGGGCGGAGGAGGCTGAGTACGGGCTGGGATGGATGAGGAGGCGGAGCCCCGGCGGGCCGGCACTCTAGATGAAGGATGGAGGAAGAAGCGGGAGGAGGGGCGGGATCCTAGTGGGGCTGGAGCCTGGATGAGGAGGCAAGGGATGGAGGCGGGGTGGTGAGGCGGCTGCCAGATTGGGGAGAAGAGCCTAGGGTTTCCACGCCCAATGGATGCACATCGCGCGTGAGGAGAAGATTGGTTGAAACCTTTTTGCACCTTTTCACATCTCACCCAGCCAATATGTGTAAGACACAAGCCCACCAGTCATAGGGCAAAGAAAACTACCAACAGGTGAAAACCAGATTTACCAGTACGTGAAAATCGGACGGCTCAGACAAGGCAGTTGACCAAAACAAGTTCGATCCAATGGCCGATGAAGTCCCAATCTGGGGGAGCACCGTGAGGCCAAGTTGGCTAGCCTCCTTATATGTTAAAATACTCAAATTTTCTTCATTTACTCAAGAATAAAATTGAGATGTTCACCATTGTACAAACGAGCTTCAAGAATTAAATAACATAGTAGCAAAAAAAGGAAGTTCAAAAACAATAAAACGGTAAGTTCAAAAAAAGGAAACGCTAAAGAGCATCTATATAATAAAATATGGTTTCATTTTGGAATATCCAAAACATTTTTTCTATTTTCTTAATATCTAAAATACTAATGTAGGAGTTCAAAATGAATTGAGAAGTTTAACCTTTTTTATAAAAATGGATTTGCCACATTTCTAAAAATATGCAGAAGTTCAAATTAAAATACCCGAGCGATTCGATGTTTATATAAAACTCGGATATTTCTCAAGTTACTAAAGAAAAACTAATAAGTGTGAATTAAAATAATGGAGTTGTTTGATGTTTATAAACCAAGAAGAAAAAGAACCCTCACTAAGAAAATGTTAACTCTAGACGTTCAAAATTTAGGTAAAAATGGGTAGATCAAAGAAAATGTTATGGGTGTACAATATTTCACCCATGGATTCCTTTATTGGAAAAATATAATAAAAAAGTTCAAAGTAAAAAAGAGCAATCCAATGTTTGTAACACAAACATATATTTCCATGTTTGTTAAAAATTTGTAAGAAGGTCAAATTAAAATAACACAACAGTTCAAATTTAAAAACCATAAAAAGGGCTTTCATTATTTCTAAATATTTAAAAAACCCTAGGTGCTCAAATTTAAATAACGAACGGTTCAATATTTATTACAAAACTAGGATATTTCCGTTATTAAAAGAAAAATAAACCAAGAAGTCCAAATTACCAAAACAGAGAAGTTCGATATTTATAAAAAACTCAAATTTTCTTTGTTACTAAAGAACAAAAATGACAAAGTTCAAATTAAAATAGAGGAGTACTTCGATGTATATGGGAAACTCAAATTATTACCGTTCCTAAGAAAAATAAAATATGAAGTTCAATTTACAAAAAGAAAATGTTTGATGCTTATTTAAAAATATATTTTCTTTCTAAGAATATGACTAAAAAGTTGAAATTAAAATAACAGAGAAGTTCGAAGTATATCAAAAACTCAGATTTGTTGCAAGAAGTTCACGTGCACTTTCGTGCATGGTTCATAATTTATATAGCGGGACATCCTACCTCCAATAACATTTTTAAAATGGGAAAAAATGGCATCCGACCTTCAATTACGTGTAATTCGACGTATACACAAAAATGCGATAGAATTCATAATGAAAACAACGAGAAGTACTACAAGGAACGCATTTCAGGTGAGAATAAAAGTATAGAAAAATAAAAGCTTAAAAGCTTATAGGTTCAAAAGGTATTAAAAAAGCTTTACCCATTTCTAGAAGAAACCTATAAGTTCAAATTAAAAAGACAAATAAGTTCAATGCTTGTTACAAACCCACAGAAGGTCATTAAAAAAGCATCTCAAACAATTTTATTTAAAAAGATATTCACTATTAAAATAAACCTAGAAATTCAAATTTAAATATGGAGCGGCTCGATGTCTATCAAAAAGTAGGATATTTTCTGTTACTAAAAGAAATAAAACCAGGAAGTCCAAATTAAAAAGATGGAGAAGTTCAATCATTATAGAAAACTCAGATTTTCCTCATTATTAGAAGAATTGAAGTAACAAGTTCAAAAATTAAATAGTAAGAAGTTCAACTTTTAAAAATAGAGCGCTTCAAAATTTCATTAAAAATTTAAGAAAAAACCAGGAAGTCCATATTAAAAAGATGGAGAAGTTCGATGATTATAGAAAACTCAAATTTCCCTCGTTACTAAAGAATGGAAACAAGAAGTTCAAAAATAAAATAACAAGAAGTTCAACTTTTAAAAATAGAGCGCTTCAAAATTTCATAAAAAAGTATTAAGAAATTCAGATTAATATTTATGAAAAACTCAGATATTTTCACATAACCGAGAGAAGTTCAGATTGATAACTCCCAGAAGTTCACGTACTACATGGTGTGCATTTTGTAATAAAAAAGCAAAGTCTAAAAGTTTTGTTGTTATAAGTTCAAGTCCTCCGTCGGAGAAAGTTAAAAAAAAATATTGTGAGAGAGGTTTGTACAAAAGGAATATCATTTGTGTAACACGGACGAATGGATGAGAAAATTACAAACGAAAATATGTCACAGAAGTTCAACATGAAAACAGCAGGAAGTTAGACTACTATAGTGAATGAATTTCAGATGAATTTTTTTTAAATCGTCACGAGTATGAAAAACGATCAACATAGGAAAGTTGTGTGTTTACATCAGCTTTCCACCGGTATATTACTTGCTCAATTCCGGTGAGTGTTCCGAAAGTGGATGGAGAGCTACAGGCAAAAAAAGCACGTGAAAAACAGAGTGAAGTTCAAGTAGACATGCCGAGAAGTTCAGATTCCTCACGCGGTGCATTTTCGAAGAATCTGTTTCGCGATAAAGGCAGAACGAATGATCTCACCGTTTTCGAAATTACTTGAAAACGGCTAGGAATCAGAGAAAACCATCAACATGAAAAAGTTCCGCATTTTACTTAGCTTTTCAACAGTATATTATTTGCCCCATTCCGATAAAGTTTGTAGAAATTACGATGAAAAAATGTTTTAGCCATTTTCAAAATTGACTTAAAATAGTCAGGAACTGGGAGAAACAATATATACCAAAAAATCGCATTTCCTCAAGCTTTCCAACGCCATATCATTTGCTACATTCGGATGTACGGTTAAAAAATTAGCTCGAAAATACGAAATCGGTGCAACTTGGACCGTTTTCTAAATTACTTTTAAACCGTTCAAAATTAGAAAGAACTTTAAACATGAAAAAGTAGCGCATTTTCATAAGCTTTCCAACAACATATCTTTTGCCTCAATTGGATTAGCCGTTTAGAAATGACATCAAAAATGCGAACTCGGCAGTTCGGTTTGCGAAATTTTACGGTTTTCCAGATTACTCTTTAACCATAGGGAATTAGAGAAAACTTTCAACATGTGGAAGGAGCGGTTTTGCAGCAGCTTTCCAACGCCATATTATTTGCCTCATTCAGATAAACAGTTTTGAACGATCTAAAATACGATTCACGTGTTTTGTATGAACAAAAAATGGTTTTCAAAACTGCTCTTAAACCGCTTACATTTTGCCAAAAAATTAACTTGGGTCATGATACTCGTGTCCATAGCTTTCCAACGGTATATTGCATGCCCCATTTGGGAAATGTTGGTGGAAGTTCAACCTAGCACTAGGGGAAGTTCAGGTCGAACAACTCAGGCAGTAAAATTGCAACAGAGACATGTTTCATCATGACCCGAGAGCAAATCCGCCAATGAGCGAGATTCCTATTTAAAACGGGCATTTAGTTGCAAAAAACCATTTGGTGATTACACTTACATCACACAGAACATGACTGACCAAAAAAATCGCACAGGGAGACATGGTTGAGAAGATAGCCCGAAGGTCGGGTTCCTACAAAGGGTAGTTCAGGCGTGTAACTCAGGAAGTTCATGTTGTGATCAGAATAGTGTTTATGTATATATATGCATGATACTAGTATATGACACTCTCCACTATGAGTAGCCTAAGTATATATAGCCTAACTAAAACACCCACATGTAGTTGCAGTAGGGTTTTTGACTTTAATTAATTATATGCACTAAAATGCAATGCAAGGTAAGTGCAAAGAATGACTTAAACATAGCAGACGACCTGAAATGGGCCGAAAAAATGTAGCTAGTACCTGATGATTTGTAGTCAAAAACCCTACTACAACTACATGTGGGTGTTTTAGTCAAAAACATAGCAGACAACCGTGTATATTTTTTTCATCGCGAACATGGGTTTAGCGTGCCTCTGCGCCATTTGGCGCAACAGGTCTACTAGTAGTAGTAGATGCAGACAGGAGTTGGTCTACTAATCTTGGACGTTATGCCTATATAATGATCATTGCCTAGATATAGTCATGATTATTTGAAGTTCTATCAATTTCCCAACAATAATTTGTTTACCCACCATTGCTATTTTCTCGAGAGAAGCCACTAGTGAAATCTACGACCCCCGGGTCTCTTCTTTATTATATTTGCCTTCGCGATCTATTTTTATTTGCTTTTATTTTCAGATCTATTAATCCAAAAATTCAAAAAAATATCTTGCTGCAATTTTATTTTATTTATTTTATCTCGCGTTCCCGCGAGATCTATTTATCCAATCTACTACATTTTTACCTATCTTTTTACCCGTGAGGATTGACAACCCCTCTCTTACGTCGGGTTGCAAGTATTTGTTCTTTGTGTGCATGAGTTATTTACATGGTGTTGCGTGGTTCTCCTACTGGTTCGATAACCTTGGTCTCATCACTGAGGGAAATACCTACCGTAGCTATGCTGCATCATCCCTTCCTCTTTGGGGAAATACTGACGTAATTCAAGGCGCATCAGGGCGGTGGATTTTAGTTTGTACGATAATGTTGCATCCACCTAAAGTAACGAAAGTTCTTACGCAAACTTCCTAATAATTCCCTCTTTGTAGGTGCAGCATTACTCCTAGCATTTGTAATATCAGTTTGAAACATGTAATAGTACGACTATCCAGCACGAGGTACTATGTTATGATAAATGTTCGTGTCATAGGTGCGGCAAAGATATACCCATTACTCGAGTACAATATTTATTATTACCAGCAAGAGGCCCATGCGTTGCACGGAACATCAAGATGCATTTATACAAGCTGTTTATCTTGTGGGAGATGAAGATGAACGAGGGAAGGCCTTATTTGCAAATGTCGTGAGGGTTGCGGGTATATTTTTGCGAAATTGCCATAGTTTTCTTTCTATCCGTCGGATATAGATCGGACGGTCTATATTACAGGATTGCAGTCACACCATCATCACCAACTCGTTTTTTAATAAGAGTTTCCCTATTTCTCTATACTACTCATATAAAAACCTTTGAGTTGGTGATGATGGTGTGCTTGCCATCTTTCACCAATAGTTGTCGGATCTAGATCTGACGCATACAAAGCAAACTGCTGTAGTTTTGCAAAAAGATGCCCGCACTTGTTCCCTATTTACAAACAACTTCGTGTCTCTCAGAATCAGCCTTAGCTCTTCCCCACCACATCTAGAAGGCCATGGAACAATCTGGCACGATGGCTGCTGCCGACGACGTCCACCCCTAATCTTGGTGTTCCGTCCAATGCACGGGCATCTTACTCGTATAAGAAAAGAGTGGAGATACTCGTGGAAACGCATGAGAAATTATGTCGAATACAACTAGTTGTAAGCAGGCTAGCTCTACAGCCATGATGATAGTGACTGCACACGGTGAGGCTGACTTTGGTATGCCGAACACGGCGCCTACACTCAGGTGTCATATCTAGCACAGGGTCTTGTCACTTCACTGTGAGGAGTAATTTGACCAACGGGTAGTACAGTACTAGTACTACATTGGTAGTACTACTACTAGTCTAGCACCATCATCTGGATTTAATAGTACTACCATGTACTTCTGGATTTAGTATTTGACTAGCAATATCTAGTAATGCATGTCATAAAAAATATACTACTCCCTCTGTAAATAAATACATGGAGTATTGTTTTATTCGGTTTTGAACGTAGTTCCCGATGATATTATACACTCTCCCTTCCGGTAGATGGCTCAAATCTGAAGTCTCATCAATCAGACTACTATTGTACTCACCGAGCGGTAAACTTGGTAAGCTACCAACAAAAAATTGCAATCAGAGACTACTATTGTACTCCCTCCGTACTGGTGCATTAGTCATGTTAAGAAAACCAAATAATCCCAAAACTTTTAGGCGCAGTGCATTAACTACCCACCTCGTTCCCTGTTTTTTGCCACGAAAAAAGAAATCACCCAATACGAGACGTGGGGTGCGTATTCATTCATTGACTTGAGACTACTTAGCACAACATGTAGTGCTCAATTCTCTTTATGCAGTGACATTAATTACAAAATACTACTCCTACCTCCAACCTAGTTTATTAGTCACCTTAGTATTTTTTTTGCCAAATTTTGACCATAGATTTAACCAAAGTAATAATAATGCATGTCACCAAAAACTGTATCATTGGATTCGTATTTGCACATAGTTTCTAATGATATTATTTTTCGTTACATGCATTAACATTGTATTAGTTAAGTCAAAGGTCAAAACTTGGCGCAAAATGCAAAGGGGACCAATAAACCAGTAAACATCAAGGTTCTCTCGTTTTGCCCCAACTTGGTCTCGGTGAGATGACTATACTGCACCGGCACGGAGGGAGGGCCGAGGAGTAGATGGCGAACACACACGTGAATGCAACGCAATCTGCACTTCTCATATAAAGGCTCCCCGCCAGTCAAATCTATGAAATCCTATGCACCTACGCATCCTAACCAAGGGCAAGAGTGACCACTCCAATCGCAAGATCAGTTGACTAGAAGCTAGACCCATGGAGGGATGAGTGCGAGCATCACTCGGTTGTGCCAGATGGTCCACGACGCCAGCCTGCGGCCCGGCACCGAGGAACGTCTAAAGGTCGTGCTTGAGGCCACTGAAGGAAATATGCCCTGGAGGCAATAATAAAGTTGTTATTTATATTTACTTATATCATGATAAATGTATATTATTCATGCTAGAATTGTATTAACCGAAAGTTGATACATGTGTGAATACATAGACAAAACATAGTGTCCCTAGTATGCCTCTACTTGACTAGCTTCTTAATCAGAGATGGTTAAGTTTCCTGACCATAGACATGTGTTGTCATTTGATGGATGGGATCACATCACTAGGAGAATGATGTGATGGACAAGACCCGCCCCTTAGCTTAGCATAATGATCGTTAAGTTTTATTGGTATTGCTTTCTTCATGACTTATACATATTCCTCTGACTATGAGATTATGCAACTCCCAAATACCGGAGGAACACCTTGTGTGCTATAGAACGTCACAATGTAACTGGGTGATTATAAAGATGCTCTACAGGTGTCTCCGAAGGTGTTTGTTGGGTTGGCACAGATCGAGATTAGGATTTGTCACTCCGACTATCGGAGAGGTATCTCTAGGCCCTCTCGGTAATGCACATCACTATAAGCCTTGCAAGCAATGTGACTAATGAGTTAGTTGTGGGATGATGCATTACGGAACGAGTAAAGAGACTTGCCAGTAACGAGATTGAACTAGGTATGATGATACCGACGATCGAATCTCGGGCAAGTAACATACCGATGACAAAGGGAATTACGTATGTTGTCATTACGGTTTGACCGGTAAAGATCTTCGTAGAATATGTAGGAACCAATATGAGCATCTAGGTTCCGCTATTGGTTATTGACCGGAGATGTGTCTTGGTCATGTCTACATAGTTCTCGAACCCGTAGGGTCCGCATGCTTAGCGTTCGATGACGATTTGTATTATGAGTTATGTGTTTTGGTGACCGAAGATTGTTCAGAGTCCCTGATGAGATCACAGACACGACGAGGAGTCTTGAAATAGTCGAGAGGTAAAGATTGATATATTGGACGAAGGTATTTAGACACCGGAATGGTTTCGAGACGTTTCAGATATTTATCGGAGTACCGAGGGGTTACCGGAACCCCCAAAGTAATGGGTCTTCATGGGCCATAGGGGAGAGAGAGGGGAGCCCGCAAGGGTGCCCCCCAAAGGAGTCCAAATTGGACAAGGGGAAAGGGGTGCGGCCCCCTTTCCTCTTTCCCTCTCCCTCTCCTTCCCTTTTCCCCTTCGATAGAAAGGAAAGGGGGCGACTAGGATTAGGAGTCCTAGTCGGTCCCCCCCCTATGGCGCGCCCCTTGTGGCCGGCCTCCTCCCCTCCTCCTTTATATACGGGAGCAAGGGGGAACCCCATAGCACAGCAGTTATTCTCTTATCCGTGTGCGGTGCCCCCCTCCACAGTTTACTCCTAAGGTCATAGCGTCGTAGTGCTTAGGCAAAGTCCTGCGCGGATCACATCACCATCACCGTCACCACGCCTTCGTGCTGACGAAACTCTCCCTTGACCCTCTGCTGGATCAAGAGTTCGAGGGACGTCATCGATTTGAACGTGTGCTTAACTTGGAGGTGTCGTACGTTCGGTGCTAGATCGGTTGGATCGTGAAGGCATTCGACTACATCAACCGTGTTAACCTAATGCTTCCGCTTTCGGTCTACGAGGGTACATGGACACACTCTCCCTCTCTCGTTGTTATGCATCTCCTAGACAGATCTTGTGTGATCGTAGGAATTTTTTTGAAATTGCATGCTACGTTCCCCAATAGCCGCCAGGGCAGGAGGCCTCTTGGACGACAGCTTTGTCTCCTTGTTCGATGAGGTCCTCGTCGGCTTCCTTGACAAGTTCACTGTTGCCAAGAAGCTCGCGGACGACCTTGACGTACGCCTCCATCCCACGCGCCCAGGCTCTGCGATGCCCGCCACCCTCAATGGTCTCTATGGTGACAACCTCTTCGACGCACTGCTGGCCCTGCGACTGCCCGTCGTCGCACCGGAGAATGTCCACCTCGAGGTCGGACTCGCCACACAGCGCCTGGTGCAGCAAGACACCATCGACATAATCACCCATGTCTATGCGCAAATCATCTGCAAGTACTACTATGTGCAAGAGGAGGACGATAGGACGCTAGCCTTCTTGGACCACAGGGCAACCTTGGACGACATTGTCCAGAAGCACGTTGAGCTCGCCGCCAACGCCGCTGCTCCTCACACGGTTGGTGACCCGGCACACTAGGGCGTGAGGATGTCGTTGATTGATCCGTATGTATCTTAACTTTTCATCAATTCCATGTAGTAGTATATTGTACTAGTAATTATCTTACCTTTCGCATCAACTTCATAATTTTTGTACTACTCCATGCATGAACTGCGCCAGAACCAAACTTCTCATTACTCTAGGGAAAATCGTTATTTCTATCTATCGATCACGCCATGCAGCAAAACCAAATTTTACAAGTTACAAGTTTAAAAGGAAAAGCCAGCCGTGTTCGCGTCGCACCCCCACACGGTTGGTCTGGCACGCCACTCAAGGGGGAATGCGTGTTGTGTTGCATTTTTACTTACAAGTGGGACCGTAGTTGAGCAAACCAACTATCGACAAACCCCCACCCCGCCCATCGCGTAATGGCTGAGTTAGAGAAAACAGGAGGGAGAAGAGATGGTTGTTGCATGGACTCCAAGAAAATTGGTGTCAGATGGGACTCGTGTGGGTGGCATGTGCCGTACTGCTAGACGTGAATGCTAGTTATGGCCCATGCCACCCCACTATATCGAGGTGCTGGTTACGTAGAGAGAACACATTGTCTCTCCAGGAGTACGGTACACCTCTAGTACTACTCACATTGTTGCGAAATTTCCTGGAGTCCATGCTCAGCCCTCCTCTCTATCTCTCTTCTTAGCCAGCCAGCAGACACGCGGAGCCCATCATCTGTTTGCTCACATGCGGTCCCACATGTCAGTGAAAACGCAAGACGACCCACTGAACTTGCACATCTTTCACCTCGACGTGTTGCTGATGAAAAACAAATCCAATAAAGATCTTCGGTGGCCGCTTTTGGAGTTACTCAGGAGTAAGATTCTATTTACAGTTTAACCCAAGATGCACATCACGTGGCTTCAACTGGCACTCCATTTTCTTGCATGACACGACCTAGATGTTGGATGTCCCACGTGTCGGCAAAAGGATGAAGAACTCGACGAAATCTTCTCCACATTTAGACCAGAGGAGTAGGAAACACGGCAAGCCCCATGCCTACATCATACTATGTACAAGCCCACCTCACGCAGTCATGCTACCACCATATTTCTCGGCCTCCGTGCGACACTTAGCTCTAGTTGATCTAACTAGAACTAACTATTGTGCTAGCATACTCCACTATTAGGTTGGTTGTATGTGATGTGGCAACTTCATATAACCGGATGCTGGCTATACTACTACGGTACTCACACTCCAAGAAGTGACTCAAAAACCATTCATAAATTGAGTTTATGACATGCATATGCAAATGTACCATTCATTACATACAACAAGTCATCAACACACAATGACAACGAGGATACATGTTGGATTATAGATTATTTCCAACAAAACATTCTAGTAAGTACTAAAGTTTTTATCACACAACAGATAGCAAGCAATGAAACAAACTTTAGCTCAACCAATCCTCGGTGTTGGAAACGCTTGCTTTGAGCCATAGATAAGCCTCTGGGAAGGGTGAGCTATTGTCAATATCGAGACCAGCGTAGGACTGATCATCCAGGCTAAAGCGGCCTATATCAAGACACATATTGTGATAGTCAGGGTAGGGAACCATAGCAATGTCCGAGGTATAGATACAGTTGCTTCTCATAAATGGTAGTAACATTGTGTCAACAGCAGCTGGATCACGTTTCACCATCATTGGATAGTTTTGTCCAAGGAAGAGCGAGTTTTCTCCAAGACTATCAATACTGAACCAGGGAGCAGGTGTTGGCACTAGCACACTAGTATCCATCCAGGATACCCTGCAACGGATGTTGGAATAGGTCTTGAGAGTGCGACCATGGGAGACAACACCTGCTTCCTTAGTAGTAACATCAGTAGTGGGCTGTATACAGACAAGAAGAGGTGATCCATCAAAATAAGTTGCCAGGCGCCACTAAGTATATAGGTCCTGCTCGTGATCATCACCATCGTCATCCCCCCCTTGGTTACAAATTTTTTCAAGTATAGGTGGTGGAATGTTCACAGGACCTTGGAAACACAAGAAGGTTAATTAGTAAAGGGAAACTAGCTAACCCGCATGCATGTGGATGAAACAATTATAATTACGATGGAAGACAAACGTACCGAAACCAGAAGGATTCCATGCAAAAATAGTGCCATGAGTGGTGGCAGCAAACACAAGAAGCTTGTATTGAATCGCCTCACAATACTCATCTGTGTACATAAATTGATTTTTGAGCAGTATCCATCGAGGCGTGGAAGTAAGGATGGTAACAAGCTTGTCGAAGATAGCAACAACATGATAGTTCATGTAATTCTAAGAGCGGTTGGGAACTTGACAAATTGCTATCTTCCATAGACGGCGGTCACCATGATCGTATTTGAACGTATGTAGATCATCTGTGTGCTTCTTGATAACCCACAAGTGTAGGGGATCGCAACAATTTTTGATAAGTAAGAGTGTCGAACCCAACGAGGAGCTAAAGGTAGAACAAATATTCCCTCAAGTTTTATCGACCACCGATACAACTCTACGCACGCTTGATGTTCGGTTTACCTAGAACAAGTATGAAACTAGAAGTACTTTGTAGGTGTTGTTGGATAGGTTTGCAAGATAATAAAGATTACGTAAATAAAAAGTAGGGGTTGTTTAGATAAAGACACAACTAAGTTAGTTTTAGTAAAGAGGTTTTTGTTACGAGAAAGTTATTTGTCCCTAGGCAATCGATAACTAGACCGGTAATCATTATTGCAATTTTATATGAGGGAGAGGCATAAGATGATAGAGGCAAAGGTGTCCCGTCTTTCGATGAGATGATGGATATCGCTTTGGTGGCAGTCGACTTTGACGATCCGACTACGAACGTGCGAGGACGTCGCGCCTTAGCAATCGCTAAACCAACTCCGAGAGGTTATTGACCACGCCGGAGCACGATCAACCTGACCACGAGGGTCTGTTTCCTGCGAGCAAACGAAGAACAAGCAAGAAACTGAGATTGCAATCTGGATATTGCGAATATAAGATGAAAGCTTTATTGATCAAGGTGGGGTTCTGTGACGCCTTTGTCTGGTCGTTGAACACAAACGAATACGCGAAGTTGCAGCTATGGCGAACTTTTAATCTAAACAAAACCCAAAGTCTAAACGATGCCCTAAGGGCTGTATATATGGAGGAAGAGGGGGGAATTTCGTGGCCCTTGGTGGAGGGGTCCGAAATCAACCCTATCTCTTGTTTCCCCACACATACGGACTCTAAAAATAGCCTATACTTATGTATTTCGAAATTACATGGGCCTGGCCCAATAATAAGGTGACGCAGCACCTAAAATAGCCTCGGGACGAAATTTATGAAGTGGCATCTTGTATATTTCGTCCAAGGCTTCATGCACCCATTATGGTGGCTTCAAAGTCCTGAAATCATCACTTGTAACTCCGTTCTTGTTCTTGCTCCAATGTTCATCCTCCTCCAAGCTAGGCCCTTCATTTGTAAGCAAAACAAATGTGTCCAATTTAGGCAGCATCATATTCTCATGAACATTAGAATCATTACCAAGAAACGAAAGTACCTGGTAATTTAGTTGGCGTGCACGAGCTCTAGTAATTGGTCCAGTATGTATAGCAGCAGGGGCTGTGGGTGTAACAATTGTATTGACGTCCTCATCATCCTCCCCTTCTTGAAATGAAGTCGTCCTCGACGGAAGTTCATCTTCCTCACCCAAATAAGGCTTCAAATCTGCAATGTTAAAAGTGGGACTAACCCCAAAATCTGCAGGCAGCTCAAGTTTATATGCATTATCATTTATTTTCTCTAACACCTTAAAGGGACCATCAGCACGTGGCATTAACTTTGATTTGCGCAAATCAGGAAATCTATCCTTACGCAAATGTAACCAAACAAGATCTCCAGGTGCAAACACAACATGTTTTCTACCCTTATCTCCAGCAAGTTTATATTTAGCATTCATGCGCTCAATGTTTTCCTTAGTTAACTCATGCATTTTTAAAATCAATTCAGCACGTTGTTTAGCATCAAAATTAACCTTCTCCGAAGATGGAAGAGGCAACAAATCAATAGGTGCATGAGGTAGGAAACCGTACACAACTTCAAAAGGGCACATCTTAGTAGTAGAATGCAATGAACGATTATAAGCAAATTCAATATGAGGCAAGCATTCCTCCCACATTTTCTTATTATTCTTCAAAACAGCCCTAAGCATAGTAGACAACGTTCTATTGACTACTTCAGTTTGTCCATCAGTTTGGGGGTGACAAGTAGTACTAAAAAGCAGTTTAGTCCCCAATGATGAGGACATCAATACAATTGTTACACCCACAGCCCCTGCTGCTATACATACTGGACCAATTACTAGAGCTCGTGCACGCCAACTAAATTACCAGGTACTTTCGTTTCTTGGTAATGATTCTAATGTTCATGAGAATATGATGCTGCCTAAATTGGATACATTTGTTTTGCTTACAAATGAAGGGTCTAGCTTGGAGAAGGATGAACATTGGAGCAAGAACAAGCATGGAGATGATGGCATGCGCAAGGGGAACAAGAACGGAGTTACAAGTGATGATTTCAGGACTTTGAAGCCACCATAATGGGTGCATGAAGCCTTGGACGAAATATACAAGATGCCACTTCATAAATTTCGTCCCGAGGCTATTTTAGGTGCTGCGTCACCTTATTATTGGGCCAGGCCCATGTAATTTCGAAATACATAAGTATATGCTATTTTTAGAGTCCGTATGTGTGGGGAAACAAGAGATAGGGTTGATTTCGGACCCCTCCACCAAGGGCCACGAAATTCCCCCCCTCTTCCTCCATATATACAGCCCTTAGGGCATCGTTTAGACTTTGGGTTTTGTTTAGATTAAAAGTTCGCCATAGCTGCAACTTCGCGTACTTCGTTTGTGTTCAACGACCAGACAAAGGCGTCACAGAACCCCACCTTGATCAATAAAGCTTTCATCTTATATTCGCGATATCCAGATTGCAATCTTAGTTTCTTGCTTGTTCTTCGTTTGCTCGCAGGAAACAGACCCTCGTGGTCAGGTTGATCGTGCTCCGGCGTGGTCAATAACCTCTCGGAGTTGGTTTAGCGATTGCTAAGGCGCGACGTCCTCGCACGTTCGTAGTCGGATCGTCAAAGTCGACTTCCACCAAAGCGAAATCCACCATCTCATCGAAAGACGGGACACCTTTGCCTCTATCAAGTGGTATCAGATTTCCAGGTTGCTCGGTGAGATTTTACAGTTTTTCGTAGTTTAGATCGAGTCTGTCTTCATACCTATAGTCCACGAAAAAGCCACAAAAAAAATTAGGGTTAGTTCATCATATCCGAACCAATCTGAGCCTTTGCATAATCTTTTTAGGGTTTTGCTTTGTTGAATTTGCGGTTGCATCGTCGTGTCTAGTAGAGGCATTAATAATATTACTATTCGTTATCGTCATCCTATTCCTAGGCTAGATGATATGCTTGATGAATTGAGTGGCTCTACAATATTCTCCAAAGTTGATTTGCGTAGTGGCTACCATCAAATTCGTATGAAATTGGGAGATGAATGGAAAACAGCATTTAAAACTAAGTTTGGATTATATGAGTGGTTAGTCATGCCTTTTGGGTTAACTAATGCACCTAGTACTTTCATGAGATTAATGAACGAAGTTTTACGTGCTTTCATTGGACGATTTGTGGTAGTTTACTTTGATGACATATTGATTTATAGCAGATCTTTGGAGGAACATTTGGAACATTTACGTGCTGTTTTTATTGCTCTACGTGATGCACGTTTGTTTGGTAACCTTGGGAAGTGCACCTTTTGCACCGACCGAGTATCTTTTCTTGGCTATGTTGTTACTCCACAGGGAATTGAAGTTGATAAAGCCAAGATTGAAGCTATTGAGAGTTGGACGCAGCCCAAAACGGTCACACAAGTGAGGAGTTTTCTTGGCCTCGCTGGATTCTATAGGCGTTTTGTGAGAGATTTCAGCACCATTGCTGCACCTCTCAATGAGCTTACAAAGAAAGATGTGCCTTTTCTTTGGGGTACCGCACAGGAAGAAGCCTTCACGGTATTGAAAGATAAGTTGACACATGCTCCTTTACTCCAACTTCCTGATTTTAATAAGACTTTTGAGCTTGAATGTGATGCTAGTGGAATTGGATTAGGAGGTGTGTTATTACAAGATGGCAAACATGTTGCATACTTTTCTGAAAAATTGAGTGGGCCTAGTCTGAATTATTCTACTTATGATAAAGAATTATATGCTCTTGTTCGGACTTTAGAAACATGGCAACATTATTTATGGCCCAAAGAATTTGTTATACATTCTGATCATGAATCTTTGAAACATATTAAAAGTCAAGCTAAACTGAATCGTAGACATGCTAAATGGGTTGAATTCATTGAGACTTTCCCTTATATCATTAAACACAAGAAGGGAAAAGAAAATGTTATTGCTGATGCATTGTCTCGCCGCTATACTATGCTTTCACAACTTGACTTCAAAATATTTGGTTTGGAGACCATCAAAGATCAATATGTGGATGATGCTGATTTTAAAGATGTAATGCAGAATTGTAAAGAAGGAAGAATGTGGAACAAGTTTGTTGTTAACGATGGATTTGTGTTTCGTGCTAACAAGCTATGCATTCCAGCTAGCTCCGTTCGTCTTTTGTTGTTGCAGGAGGCGCATGGAGGAGGATTAATGGGACACTTTGGCGTGAAGAAGACGGAGGACGTACTTGCTACACATTTCTTTTGGCCAAAGATGAGACGGGATGTTGAGCGTTTTATTGCTCGCTGCACTACATGTCAAAAAGCTAAGTCACGACTCAATCCTCATGGTTTATATATGCCTTTGCCTGTACCTAGTGTTCCTTGGGAGGATATATCTATGGACTTTGTTTTAGGTTTACCTCGAACAAAGAAGGGGAGGGATAGTGATAGAGGCGAGGGTCCCGATCTTTCGATGAGATGATAACTATCGATTTGGTGGAGACGACTTTGACAATCCGACTACAAACATGCACGACGATGCGCCTTAGCAATCGCTAAGCCAATCTCCTGAGGTTACTGACGATGCCGGAAGCACGGTCAGCCTGACCACGAAGGTCTATTCCTGCAAGCAATCGAAGAACGAGCAAGAATATGATAAAGCAATCTGAATATTGCAAATATATATGAGGTATTGATAATGGTGGGGATCCGGAAGCGGTCTTGGTCTGGTCGTTGGACACAAACGAAGTACACGAAGTTGCAATGGCTAACTTTTAACTAAACAAATCCCCAGGAAAAGCTACTAGATGGATCTACTTATATAGGAGCAAGGGGTGGCGGCCAAGGAGGTGGGAGGACGTCCCAAGGCAGCCTAAAACTAAATCTAGGTCGTACAAGGCCAATGGGCCCAAGTGGAGGTGATGTAACACCTTTGGACTTGTAGTTTGACTCGGATTCTGCTGCAGCATCAGATTGTTTCGTCCACAACTCAACGCTCCGGACGAATTTGAAGGTGATTCCAATTGGGTTGGAAAGTGCACGAAATCTATTTTCCAACAAAAAAAGAATCACCCAATTCGGAGTCCGTATGAAAAACTTGTGTCTGTTTTGAGTCAGGTATGTCTGTGCAGTCCGAATCTGAATCCAGAACGTGAGAGACTTGGACTATCTTCTCTTGGGCCAAAAGTGACGTGAGAGAACTTTTTGGACAGCAAATAAACATCTCTTTCTTCCTTATCTTCATATGTGGATTGTACAAATGTCCCATACACCTGCAATTAGACAAAACACAAAAGTGTGTGAAGTATTTTTGTTCTGGATAACATAAATAGATTATTGAATAGTTTGCACTAGAAATCACCTGACAAATATGCATATATGCAATATTTTTGGTCATATCCAAGGTAGTCATGTCCTCATCACAACTTATCTTTCAATACCGTGAAGGCTTCTTCCTGTGCGGTACCCCAAAGAAAAGGCACATCTTTCTTTGTAAGCTCATTGAGAGGTGCAGCAATGGTGCTGAAATCTCTCACAAAACGCCTATAGAATCCAGCGAGGCCAAGAAAACTCCTCACTTGTGTGACCGTTTTGGGCTGCGGCCAACTCTCAATAGCTTCAATCTTGGCTTTATCAACTTCAATTCCCTGTGGAGTAACAACATAGCCAAGAAAAGATACTCGGTCGGTGCAAAAGGTGCACTTCCCAAGGTTACCAAACAAACGTGCATCACGTAGAGCAATAAAAACAGCACGTAAATGTTCCACATGTTCTTCCAAAGATCTGCTATAAATCAATATGTCATCAATGTAAACTACCACAATTCGTCCAATGAAAGCACGTAAAACTTCGTTCATTAATCTCATGAAAGTACTAGGTGCATTAGTTAACCCAAAAGGCATGACTAACCACTCATATAATCCAAACTTAGTTTTAAATGTTGTTTTCCATTCATCTCCCAATTTCATACGAATTTGATGGTAGCCACTACGCAAATCAACTTTGGAGAATATTGTAGAGCCACTCAATTCATCAAGCATATCATCTAGCCTAGGAATAGGATGACGATAACGAATAGTAATATTATTAATGCCTCTATAATCAACACACATACGTGATGTACCATCCTTTTTCGGCACTAGAATAATAGGAACAACACAAGGACTAAGGGATTCGCGTATATAACCTTTGTCAAGAAGCTCTTGTACTTGACGCATAATCTCCTTCGTCTCCTCTGGATTGGTACGGTATGGTGCACGGTTTGGCAGTGAAGCACCGGGAATTAAGTCAATCTGATGCTCAATCCCTCGAATAGGCAGTAATCCCGGTGGCACGTCTTGTGGAAAAACGTGAGCGAACTCCTGCAAAATGTTAGTGACAGCAGGAGGCAAAGAGGAAGGCACGTCCTCGAATGAAAATAGTGCCTCTTTGCACACAAAAGCATAGCAAACAGATTTGCTGAAATCTAGCTCATCAATATCAGATTTGGTGGCAAATAAACATGCACTTTTCAATTTAATTTCAGAAGCAACACTAGATGGTTTATTATTAGGCTTCATTTGTTGCTCAAATTCTTTTGCCACAATCTGATTTTCACTCTTATTCTTCTCCTGTTTTGCTTTATTAGCTATATTAATATCATCTTTCAAAATGGAATCAGGAGTCATAGGAAGCAAAGTAATATTTTTATCCTTATGAACAAGAGTATAGTGATTGTTTCTACCATGGTGTACAGAATTTTTATCAAATTGCCATGGTCTACCAAGTAATAAGGAACATGCTTGCATAGGTACCACATCACAATCAACATAATCAGCATATGTAGAGATACTAAAATGCACACGAACAGTACATGTTACCTTAACCTTGCCGCTGTTGTTGAACCATTGGATGTAGTAAGGATGTGGATGTGGTCTTGTGGTGAGAGAAAGCTTCTCCACCATCTCCATGCTAGCCAAGTTGTCGCAGCTCCCTCCGTCTATTATGACGCGCACAGAACGTTCCTTCATAACTCCCTTAGTATGGAACAAATTGTGCCTCTAATTTTGCTCAGCTTGTGTGACATACACACTCAAAACACGTTGAGCAACTAAACATTCATACCTGTCAGCGTCTTCAGGAGCCATGTATTGCGTCTCATGATCAGAATCATCTCCACCATGTTCTTCACGTGTAATAAGAGCCAATGTTTCCTCATCATAGTCACTAGCGGACTCATATCCACCACCCTCGGTAGCAATCATCACACGCGGAGATTTGCATTCTCTCGCATAATGACCTCCTCCCTTACAACGACGACAAATAATATCACTTGTGTGCCCTATTGATGCCCTAGAAGAAAAAGAACTCTGTGCAGGCCCGGCAGGTGCGCTCTTGGCAGATAATGGTGGTTGTTCCTGTTTTCTTGTATCACGGCTGTAGGAGGCACCTGATTGAGGTGCTGGTGCAGTTGAAGTAGAAGATGCACGCGGTGTCCATGATGAAGGTCGGCCTGCAGAAAAGTTAGTTCGCGCCAATGCTTGTCGATCCTGCACTTCACGTTCAGCTTTACAAGCAAGATGGAATAAACGAGTGATATTAGTATACTCCTTATAGTCTAGAATGGTCTGAATCTCTCTATTTAATCCACCCAGAAAACGTGCAAGCATAGCTTCATTCTCCTCAACAATACCACATCGAATCATGCCAGTTTGTAATTCCTGATAATATTCTTCTACAGAATTTTTTCCTTGTCTTAAATGCTGCAATTTTTGAAGCAATTCACGTTGATAATATGGTGGAACCCAACGCGTACGCATAGCGGTTTTCAAAGCAGCCCAAGTAGTTGGAATAGGATATAATCTACAATGTTCAGACCACCAGACACATGCAAAACTAGTGAAAGCACAAACAGCAGCAGCAACCCGTCTCTCCTCGGGATATTGTAAACATGTAAAACGTTGTTCAGTTTCTAACTCCCAAGTAAGATATATATCAGGAACATATCTACCCTCAAATGGTGGAATATTCAATTTCAGTTTAGGAATATGGACATCATCTCGTACCTGAGGTGGTGGTGCAGGCCTACCATTACGAATATATACCCGAGGTCGACCTGCTGGTGGTGGTGCTGGTGGTTGCACGTAGTTCTGATTTTGAGCAACCTCATCCTCGTAATCACCCACATAATCATCCTCCTCCGCATCAGCAGCAGGAGCCATAGAAGTATCAACAGCAGCACCAATAGTTTGGCCAAACGCAAGAGGAACACGGCTCGCTCGGCGGAGGTCTATTTCGCGACGTGGAGGTAGTCGTTGTTGTTGTTGTTGTTGGAGAGGTGCGTTAGGTGCAGCGGGTGGTGGTGGTGGAAGAGGCGCGAGCAATTCATTAAACTTGTTATCGAGCTTTGTTTCGAACGTCTTCTCCATGACATCTATCTTCTCCATGGCCTCTTCAAATCTGTTTAGCACGTCTTGCACCTGTTCACTTATCATTTGCTGAAATTTATCATGCAAATCCTTATTCGTCATGTTCTCCCAGTCAGTCTCGTCGGCTTGTGATCCTGGCATGGTTAGCAGCAATAGAAACACACAAGAATATGATCCTACAGACTACTAACAAGAGGTGGTGGTGGGTGTCACAAATCCGTCAAGCAAATCTCAAATTCTTACCAGTTCTTACCCAGCAGCAGGCGGTGATCGGCAACCGTTGTAGTCAAAAACTCTCAAAGCTTGGGTAGAGCGATTACCAGGGAGAGTCAAACGCACGACGTAGATGTATGTGGAGCTGGGAAGGCTTATAATATGGTAGCAAAAAGGGTCAGCAATAATCAATTCAGAGATGCAAAGTTGAATAAACGCTCAACGACGGTACTGTGCTGGTCCTAGGCTAGACTGTGCTAGAGACGCAAGCCTAGAACACCAACAAAATCACGGCGCGACACGTAAACAAGGGAAAAGCACACTCTGGAATTTTTTTTTCGCTCTTTTTTTTGCGCTCTTTTTTTTTGCTGCTTTTTTTTGCGAAAAATCACTATAATGGCGAGTGTCTCAAAACTCTTCCTAGCTCAAACTGACAGGATGGGCACGAAATTTTTTTGACCAATTTTTTTTTTGACTGCCCGGACCCAAAAACTGGAAACGGGTCAAAAAAGAACTTCCTATAATGGCACCTGTCTCAAAACACTCAGAAACACCTAAAAATAGGATAGCCAGAAATTTTTTCGAAAAATGCGTTTTCGAAAAATTTTGGGCCTAAACGGAGCGTGGTTTCCCGACTCTTTTTTTTCCGAAACATACTCCGGCAAGGAAACACGAATCAGAATCTAGATGGATCTCGAAAACAAACCTAATATGGCAAGAACTCGGATTGGTGGTGGATATATGGTGGTAGATGGCAGCGGTGGTGGTATATGACAACTGTGGTGGTATATGGATACGGATTCGAAGCGGTGGTGGATAAGCGGTGGTGGTAGATGGCAGGGGTGATGATGATGGTGCGGCGGCGGCGTGACAACTTATGACCAGAACTCGAAACTCTAAAAGACTAGACTCTAAGACCAGCAACTAGACACGACGATGCAACCGCAAATTCAACAAAGCAAAACCCTAAAAAGATTATGCAAAGGCTCAGATTGGTTCGGATATGATGAACTAACCCTAAAAAAATTTTGTGGCTTTTTCGTGGACTATAGGTATGAAGAACAGACTCGATCTAAACTACGAAAAACTGTAAAATCTCACCGAGCAACCTGGAAATCTGATACCACCTGATAGAGGCAAAGGTGTCCCATCTTTCGATGAGATGATGGATATCGCTTTGGTGGCAGTCGACTTTGACTATCCGACTACGAACGTGCGAGGACGTCGCGCCTTAGCAATCGCTAAACCAACTCCGAGAGGTTATTGACCACGCCGGAGCACGATCAACCTGACCACGAGGGTATGTTTCCTGCGAGCAAACGAAGAACAAGCAAGAAACTGAGATTGCAATCTGGATATTGCGAATATAAGATGAAAGCTTTATTGATCAAGGTGGGGTTCTGTGACGCCTTTGTCTGGTCGTTGAACACAAACGAAGTACGCGAAGTTGCAGCTATGGCGAAATTTTAATCTAAACAAAACCCAAAGTCTAAATGATGCCCTAAGGGCTGTGTATATGGAGGAAGAGGGGGGAATTTCGTGGCCCTTGGTGGAGGGGTCCGAAATCAACCCTATCTCTTGTTTCCCCACACATACGGACTCTAAAAATAGCCTATACTTATGTATTTCGAAATTACATGGGCCTGGCCCAATAATAAGGTGACGCAGCACCTAAAATAGCCTCGGGACGAAATTTATGAAGTGGCATCTTGTATATTTCGTCCAAGGCTTCATGCACCCATTATGGTGGCTTCAAAGTCCTGAAATCATCACTTGTAACTCCGTTCTTGTTCTTGCTCTAATGTTCATCCTTCTCCAAGCTAGGCCCTTCATTTGTAAGCAAAACAAATGTATCCAATTTAGGCAGCATCATATTCTCATGAACATTAGAATCATTACCAAGAAACGAAAGTACCTGGTAATTTAGTTGGCGTGCACGAGCTCTAGTAATTGGTCCAGTATGTATAGCAGCATGGGCTATGGGTGTAACAATTGTATTGATGTCCTCATCATAAGATAACATACTTTCTCTACTTGGATCATATGCACTTATGATTGGAACTCTAGCAAGCATCCGCAACTACTAAAGATCATTAAGGTAAAACCCAACCATAGCATTAAAGTATCAAGTCCTCTTTATCCCATACGCAACAACCCCCTTACTCGGGTTTGTGTTTCAGTCACTCACGGAACCCACTATAAGCGAATCATAAACGTATTGCAACACCCTACAGCGGGAAGCCCTCACGCTTGCATGACACGGAGAGCACCGTAGGACAGCACCAATAATAAAACACGCAACTCAAACCAATCTTGATCATCAAATAGCCCATAGGACAAAACGGATCTACTCAAACATCATAGGATAGCCATACATCATTGGGAAATAATATATAGCGTTGAGCACCATGTTTAAGTAGAGATTACAGCGGGTAAGAGAGAGGTTACACCGCTGCATAGAGGGGGAAGAGTTGTTGATGATGGCGGTGAAGTTGTTGGTGAAGATTGCGGTGATGATGATGGCCCCCGGTGGCACTCCGGCGCCACCGGAAGCGAGGGGGAGAGAGCCCCCCTCCTCCTTCTTCTTCTCCTTCTTCCTTGACCTTCTCCCTAGATGGGAGAAGGGTTTCCCCTCTGGTCCTTGTCCTCCATGGCGTGGGAGGGGCGAGAGCCCCTCCGAGATTGGATCCGTCTCTCTGTCTCTCTCTCTGTTTCTGCGTTCTCAGATTCTACCCTTTCACCATTTCATATATTCCCGGAGATCCGTAACTCCGATTGGGCTGAAATTTTAACACGATCTCTATCCGGATATTAGCTTTCTTGCAGAGAAATAAGGGCATCAACCGCCTTACGGGTTGGCCACGAGGGTCAGGGGCGCGCCCCTGCCTCATGGGCCCCTCGAGCATCGTCTCGCGTTGATTTCACTTCCCAAAAATCACATATATTCCAAAAAAAATCTCCATCCATTTTTATCCCGTTTGGACTCCATTTGATATGGATTTTCTGCGAAACAAAAAACATGCAACAAATAGGAACTGGCACTGGGCACTGGATCAATATGTTAGTCCCAAAAATAGTTTAAAAAGTTGCCAAAAGTATATGAAAGTTGTAGAATATTGGCATGGAACAATCAAAAATTATAGATACGACGGAGACGTATCAGCATCCCCAAGCTTAATTCCTGCTCGTCCTCGAGTAGGAAAATGATAAAAAGATAATTTTTGATGTGGAATGCTACCTAGCATAATCTTGATCACATATCTAATCATGGCATGAATATTAAGATACGAGTGATTAAAAGCAATAGTCTATCATTTGACATAAAAACAATAATACTTCAAGCCTACTGATAAAGCAATCATGTCTTTTCAAAATAACATGGCCAAAGAAAGTTATCTCTACAAAATCATATAGTCTGGCTATGCTCCATCTTCACCACACAAAATATTCACATCATGCACAACCCCGATGACAAGCTGAGCAATTGGTTCATACTTTTTAACGCGCTTCAGCATTTTCAACCCTCGCCTAATACATGAGCGTGAGCCATGGACATAGCACTATAGGTGCAATAGAATGGTGGTTGTGGAGAAGACAAAAAGGAGAAGATAGTCTCACATCAACTAGGCGTATCAACGGGCTATGGAGATGCCCATCAATAGATATCAATGTGAGTGAGTAGGGATTGCCATGCAACGGATGCACCAAAGCTATAAGTGGGTGTGCATCCAACTTGCTTGCTCATGAAGACCTAGGGCATCTGAGGAAGCCCATCGTTGGAATATACAAGCCAAGTTCTATAATGAAAATTCCCACTAGTATATGAAAGTGATAACTCAAGAGACTCTCTATATGAAGAACATGGTGCTACTTTGAAGCACAAGTGTGGTAAAAGGATAGTAACATTGCCCCTTTTTCCTTCTTCTTCTTTTTTCCTTTTTTTTTCTTTTTTTCTTTTTTTTGTGGGCTTCTTTGGCCCCCTTTTTTTATTTAGGCTTCTTTGGCCTCTCTTTTTTTGGCGGGCAATGCTCTAATAATGATGATCATCACACTTTTATTTACTTACAACTCAATATTAAAACTCGATACTAGAACAAAGATATGACTCTATATGAATCCCTCCGGCGGTGTACCGGGATGTGCAATGGTCTAGCGTAGCAATGACATAAAAAAACGGACAAGCCATGAAAACATCATGCTAGCTATTACGATCATGCAAAGCAATATGACAATGAATGCTCAAGTCATGTATATGATGATGATGGAAGTTGCATGGCAATATATCTCGGAATGGCTATGGAAATGCCATGATAGGTAGGTATGGTGGCTGTTTGGAGGAAGGTATATGGTGGGTTTATGGTACCGGCGAAAGTTGCGCGGTACTAGAAAGGCTAGGAATGGTGGAAGTATGAGAGTGCGTATAATCCATGGACTCAACATTAGTCATAAAGAACTCCACATACTTATTGCAAAAGTTTATTAGCCCTCGAAGCAAAGTACTACTACGCATGCCCCTAGGGAGATAGATTGGTAGGAAAAGACCATCGCTCGTCCCCGACCGCCACTCATAAGGAAGACAATTAATAAATACCTCATGCTCCGACTTCGTTACATAACGGTTCACCATACGTGCACGTTACGGGAATCACAAACCTCAACACAAGTATTTCTAAAATCCACAACTACCCACTAGCATGACTCCAATATCACCATCTTTATATCGCAAAACTATTGCAAGGAATCAAACACATCATATTCAGTGATCTACAAGTTTTATGTAGGATTTTATGACTAACCATGTGAATGACCAGTTTCTGTCATCTCTCTAAATAGATATAAGTGAAGCAAGAGAGTTTAATTCTTTCTACAAAATATATGACCGTGCTCTAACAAATATAAGTGAAGCAAAAGAGCATTCTACAAATGGCGGTTTTCTATGTAAAGAGAAACAGGCAATCCAAACTTCAAATGATATAAGTGAAGTACATGAGGCATTCTATAAAGCCATACTCAAAAGATATAAGTGAAGTGCATAGAGAATTCTATAAATCAACCAAGGACTATCTCATACCAGCATGGTGCATAAAATAAAAAATGAAAACTAAATGCAAAAGACGCTCCAAGATTGCACATATCGCATGAACGAAACAAATCCGAAAACATACCGATACTTGTTGAAGAAAGAGGGGATGCTTTCCGGGGCATCCCCAAGCTTAGACGCTTGAGTCTCCTTGAATATTTACTTGGGGTGCCTCGGGCAGCCCCAAGATTGAGCTCTTTCCTCTCTTCCTTCTTCTCACATCGAGACCTTCTCGATCATCGAACACTTCATCCACACAAAACTTCAACAGAAAACTCGGTAAGATCCATTAGTATAATAAAGCAAATCACTACTCTAAGTACTGTCGCAAACCAATTCATATTTTGTTTTTGCATTGTGTCTACTTTAATATAACTTTTTCATGGCTTAATCCACATATATGAATTGATAGTTTCATCAAAACAAGCAAACTATGCATCAAAAACAGAATCTGTCTAAAACAGAACAGTCTGTAACAATCTGAACATTCACCATACTTATGATACTTGAAAAATTCTGCCAAAATTATAAAACATAAAAAAAATTGTATATAAAGACAGTGCAAAAAGAATCAGAACCATTTGACGTTCCAGCTAAAAATGTAAAATCGCGCACTACAGCCAAAGTTTCTGTCCTGCACCGTACAAACCATCAAGCAAATGTAAACATCCTAAAGGCAAACCTAGGCACATTATTTTTATAATACAATGGAATTGTACAAGGGGATAATTATTTTTTTTGAAAAGTTTCTATAATCGAGATTCACAAAGTTGCCGTGAGTATGAACAAAGTTCAAGGAGCTCTCCCACTTCAACAATGCTTGTCTCTCTCACTTTCACTTTCCTTTTTGAAAAAGTTTTGGGTTCCCCTCTTTATTTTTGTTGTTTTTAAACTATATGAAATCACTCAACAGAAATAAATGACTCTCTAAAACTTCCGGGTTGTCTCCCTGGCAGCGCTTTCTTTAAAGCCATTAAGCTAGGCATATAGTGCTCAAGAATTGGACCCACCCGGATCCCAAGGTATATCAAAGCCAATTTTAATTAACATTGATTTGTAATTTAGTAGTGAGCACAAAGTAACATATATAATGTAATGACGAAGTCTAACTCTCTTCCTATGCATCGGCATGTCATAAAAGAACAATTCATGCACACATAGTAAAGGCCAATGCATAGTATAAACAGTTTCTTGCAATTTTGTTGTATTGGAAACATAGAGAGGTGGAGATATAGTTCCTCTCTCATAATAATTGCAAGTAGGAGCAGCAAGCACATGCATATTATATTCATCAAAATCATCATGTGCAATAGTAAAACACAACCCATCAATATAATTCTTAATAAAGCGAACTTCTCCGATATAGTGTAGTCGGGAGAATTCAAAAAGATAATAGGACTATCATGCGTGGGTGCAATAGCAACAATTTCATGTTTAACATAAGGAACTATAGCAAGTTCATCTCCATAAGCATAATTCATATTGGCATCTTGGCCACAAGCATAGCAAGCATCATCAAAAAGGGATATTTCAAGAGAATCAAAGGAATCATAATAGTCATCATAGAAATCATCCTTCGGTAAGCACGAAAGGAAATTAAACAATGTATGAGTTGAAGAGTTACTCTCATTAGAAGGTGGGCACGGGTAGCTAATCCGCTCTTCCTCCTTTTGTTCTTCGCTCTCCTCATCATCTTTTTCATCCAATGAGCTCACAGTTTCATCAATTTCTTCTTCCATAGACTCCTGCAAAATATTAGTCTCTTCTTGGACAGCGGGGTAGTCCTCAATATATAGTTCAACATAGGCATTAGAAGCATAATTATCATAGCAATATTTAAGTATGGCAAAATTTTCAGATTTGTAAAGAGTAGCATCATACTTTTCAATCAAAGAAACAATTTCGTAAGCACCCTTAAAAGCAACAAATTCTTCAATTTGTTGAACATCATAGTAATTATAAACACCCTTAGCATACGAAGATATGATTCCACTATCACTAAACTCACATTAATAGGGAACGTGTTTCTTAGGGTTTTCAGAACAACAAGTAAAATCATATATTTCACATAAATTCCAAGCATAGCATTGCAAATGATGAATTTGACCCAGTAAAAGTATCCCTTTTTTAGATATTCGGTGTCGCACATAACAAGCATGCTCATCTAAAGATTTGCCCTCAACTAAGCTAGTTGGGGTTTCGGCACGAGCACATAGGGATCGAAGATGATCCAAGTAATAAGCTTCAACAGTGTGATAGATTTTGAGTGGTTCTTCAACCATTGGTTTAGTAGGTACAACTAATTTTTTTGGTATTTTGCGTTTCCTACCCATAACTAAAGATAGAAAACAACTAAGAACAACAAATAAAAATTACTTGGTGATAAAGCAAACAAGCACACACGAGAATATTCACCCCACGCTATTGCACCCCGGCAACGGCGCCAGAAAAAGGTCTTGATAACCCACAAGTGTAGGGGATTGCAATAGTTTTTGATAAGTAAGAGTGTCGAACCCAACAAGGAGCTAAAGGTAGAACAAATATTCCCTCAAGTTCTATCGACCACCGATACAACTCTACGCATGCTTGATGTTCGCTTTACCTAGAACAAGTATGAAACTAGAAGTACTTTGTAGGTGTTGTTGGATAGGTTTGCAAGATAATAAAGATTACGTAAATAAAAAGTAGGGGCTGTTTAGATAAAGACACAACTAAATTAGTTTTAGTAAAGAGGTTTTTGTTACGAGAAAGTTATTTGTCCCTAGGCAATCGATAACTAGACCGGTAATCATTATTGCAATTTTATATGAGGGAGAGGCATAAGCTAACATACTTTCTCTACTTGGATCATATGCACTTATGATTGGAACTCTAGCAAGCATCCGCAACTACTAAAGATCATTAAGGTAAAACCCAACCATAGCATTAAAGTATCAGGTCCTCTTTATCCCATGCGCAACAACCCCCTTACTCGGGTTTGTGTTTCAGTCACTCACGCAACCCACTATAAGTGAATCATAAACGTATTGCAACACCCTACAGCGGGAATCCCTCACGCTTGCGCAACACGGAGAGCACCATAGGACAGCACCAATAATAAAACACGCAACTCAAACCAATCTTGATCATCAAATAGCCCATAGGACAAAACGGATCTACTCAAACATCATAGGATAGCCATACATCATTGGGAAATAATATATAGCGTTGAGCACCATGTTTAAGTAGATATTACAGCGGGTAAGAGAGAGGTTACACTGCTGCATAGAGGGGGGAAGAGTTGGTGATGATGGCGGTGAAGTTGTTGGTGAAGATTGCGGTGATGATGATGGCCCCCGGTGGCACTTCGGTGCCACCGGAAGCGAGGGGGAGAGAGCCCTCCTCCTCCTTCTTCTTCTTCTTCTTCTTCCTTGAACTTCTCCCTAGATGGGAGAAGGGTTTCCCCTCTGGTCCTTGGCCTCCATGGCATGGGAGGGGCGAGAGCCCCTCCGAGATTGGATCTGTCTCTCTGTCTCTCTCTGTTTCTGCGTTCTCAGATTCTACCCTTTCACCATTTCTTATATTCCCGGAGATCCATAACTCCGATTGGGCTGAAATTTAACATGATCTCTATCCGGATATTAGCTTTCTTGCAGAGAAATAAGGGCATCAACCGCCTTACGGGGTGGCCACGAGGGTCAGGGGCGCGCCCCCTGCCTCGTGGGCCCCTCGAGCATCGTCCTGCGTTGATTTCACTTCCCAAAAATCACATATATTCCAAAAAAATCTCCGTCCGTTTTTATCCCGTTTGGACTCCGTTTGATATGGATTTTCTGCGAAACAAAAAACATGCAACAAATAGGAATTGGCACTGGGTACTAGATCAATATGTTAGTCCCAAAAATAGTATAAAAAGTTGCCAAAAGTATATGAAAGTTGTAGAATATTGGCATGGAACAATCAAAAATTATAGATATGACGGGGACGTATCAGTGCTCAACCTCAGGGCACTCTGAGATTTTTAAAAGTGGAATTCGCTGACGAGTGTACACATTCACAAGTTCCCACTCGCAGTTGTACCCAATATAAACAACCCAATCTCCATTTGCGCCTGCCCAGGCCTTACCCTTAAGCGATGGCATCTTAACATCACATGTATCATTATCAAGCGGCATCAACTTGCACAAGGCGAGGCTTCCGTCGTCCGAACAAGGACGTTGGTATGGTGGTGGTGGCGGCAGCGGAATTTCGGCAGAGCTTCGCCAAGCGCGTACTAGAGGAACGTGGGAGGAGTTGGGAGAGGCAATGGGCAAGGGTGAAGGGGTGGCTGAGGGAGTCCTGGATTAGGGGGTCCTCGGGTGTCCGGACTATTTGATATGGGCCGGACTGATGGGCCATGAAGAAGACTTTCCCTCGTGTCCGGGTAGGACTCCTATATGTGTGGAAGGCAAGCTTGGTGTCCGGATATGGTATTTCCTTCGCCCACAAATCGACTCTTTACAACCTTAGATCCCTTCGTTGTGTATATAAACCGGAGGGTTTAGTCCGTAGAGGCTATCAGAATTCTCATAGGCTAGACAGCTAGGGTTTAGCCATTACGATTCGAGGTAGATCAACTCTTGTAACCCCTATACTCATCGAATACAATCAAGCAGGACGTAGGGTTTTACCTCCATTAAGAGGGCCCGAACCTGGGTAAACATTGTGTCCCACTTGTCCCTTGTTACCATCAATCCTCAGACGCACAGTTTGGGACCCCCTACCTGAGATCTGCCGGTTTTGACACCGCCGTTGGTGCTTTCATTGAGAGTTCCACAATGTCGTCGATAGAAGGATCGATGGCTCAACCTGTCACCGGGACGATGCTGTTTCCGGGGAGATTCCTTCCTGGTCAACTCTTTGTGTTTGGCAGCTTCGCTCTGCGTGCCAATTCAACTGGCTACCTCGAGCAGATCGACAGCTATGCCCCTGGTCACCAGATCAGGTTTGGGAGCTTGAATTACATCGCCGATATCCGAGGAGAGTTGATCTTTGAAGGGTTCTCGGCCTCAACCGCCGCTCCTCATCTACATGAAGGGAGCCCGTCGGATTCGTCATCAGATTACGCTCAAGGATCAACTCTCGTGCTGCCCTGGCCTTAAATCCAGAGCGGACCACTCTGTCCGAAGACGGGAGGATTAGCCCCACCGGACTCTCTCCCATTACGGAGCTTCCTGCCAGAGACCCAAAGGTAACAATGTTGTCAGCAGCCTCGGAGTCAAACAGGATGTTGTCCGCAGATCCTTAGTCACATGTCTAGCTTTCGCTTCTAAATGAGGCTCTGGACCTAATGCGATCTCTCGCCATCACGGAAGTGCCACTTCCGAACTACACCCATCCTAAACTAGGGGCTGAGAGCGGGGAATTTTATGTCCCACCCACCACCCACTTAATAGCCACTATTGAGGACCTAACCGACATGCTAGACTACGCCTCCGAAGACATCGACGGTATGGATGACGATGCCAGAGCCGAACCAGGCCAAAACCCACCCATCACTGGGCGTTGGACGGCCACTTCTACTTACGACGTATACATGGTGGATACGCCCGAGAAGAAGGACGACGATGGCACTCAAGACCCGATTGAGGACAAGCCCGTTGAAGCACCACCAAAGCGCCAACGTCAGCGGCACCGCTCACGATTGCATCAGGAGAAGGAAAGCAATATTGGCACCAAAGACAATGATACTCCGGTGAATGCAGAAGACGCCAACCAACCTGTTGAGCCTGAGTTCGAGCAGGATGCAAGGGAAGAAGGCCAATACAGCCCCGAACACACCAATCACGAGGATTCAGAAGACATTAATTATTTACTTGCCTCCGAAGAGGATGTCAGCCTCGGCAACAAAGATTTCATCGTGCCAGAGGAACCCCTCGAACAAGAATGCTTCAAGCGACAGCTAATCGCCACTTCAAGGAGCCTAAAAAAATAAACATCAATAGCTCCAAGCCGAACAAGATACGCTCAACGACAGATAGACCAAGGTCCTGGCTGCCGAAGAATACGACCTCGAGCGCCCAACAAAGAGCTACCCAAAGCGCAGGCTACTACCACAATTTGACGACGAGGCCCTTGAGCCAATACCGTCAAGATACAATCATGCTGATGAACCGGACCGACCACCACGTGGATGGGACAAAGCGGCTAATTATGCCAAACACCAGCCCACGCCACTTCGCCATAGAGGCAAAGAGGCAGCGGCTCTGGGCTACACGTACGACTTATGTCAGGACCTAGACAATAGAGCCAGCCAGACTAGATCAATCTACGGATCAAGGGGACGTGCTCCAACACGAGACGACGACCATCAAGCCTGGCACGACAAGCATAACCAAGTTTGGGCTGAGAACCGAACACATATGTCATCCGAACTCCCTCGTGATGATGCCCGATATAGAGGCGCTGCACACCCCATGTGCTTTACCGATGAGGTAATGCAGCACCAGTTTCCGGAAGGGTTTAAACCCATAAACATCGAGGCATAGCGATGGAATGACAGATCCCATTGTATGGATTGAAGATTTTCTTCTCCACATTCACATGGCTCGCGGTGATGATCTCCACGCCATCAAATACCTCCCCCTAAATTTAAAAGGACCAACACGGCACTGGTTGAATAGCCTCCCAGAGAACTCCATTGGCAGTTGGGATGACTTGGAGGATGCTTTTAGAGACAACTTCCAAGGCACTTATGTCCGGCCACCGGACGCCGATGACCTCAGTCACATAGTCCAGCAACCCAGAGAATCAGCTCGCAAACCCATAGAATCGTCGACTGCCCAGACACCGAAGCCTTAGCGGCCTTTAAGCACAGCGTGCATGACGAATGGCTTGCCCAAAATCTCGGTCAGGAAAAGCCAAAAACAATGGCAGCTCTTACTGCGCTGATGACCCGCTTTTGTGCAGTTGAATAAACGCTCAACGACGGTACTGTGCTGGTCCTAGGCTAGACTGTGCTAGAGACGCGAGCCTAGAACACCAACAAAATCACGACGCGGCACGTAAACAAGGGAGGAGCACACTCTGAATTTTTTTTCTCTCTTTTTTTGCACTTTCTTTTTCCTCTCTTTTTTTTGCTCCGCAACAATTTTTTGTTTGAAAAAGTCTACAAATGGTCTAAAAACTGCCTAGCCAGAATTTTCCAGACTTAGTTTTTTTTTTTGAAATTGGAACTATTTTTCTTCTGCGGATGGCTCGGAAGTTGGGGAGTCCTCTGTCACGACTCGGAGTGTCGCGTGATCTGGAAATCGAGAACAATGCAACAATTACTGGACTCGGACTAGGACTGGTGGCGGAGATGAATCTGGTGGAACTCGGACTGGTGGCGGAGATGAATCTGGTGGAACACAGACAGGTGGCGGATATATGTTGCAGGTGAACTCGGATTGGCGTGATGGCGGCGGATATGTGGTGGCGTATATGGATTCGGATTGGCGATGAATATGTGGTGGTGGTATATGGCAACAACGACGATGATGATGCGGTGGTGATATATGGCAGCGGCGACGTGACAACCTGTGAACAGAACTCGAAACTCTAAAAGACTAGACGCTAAGACCAGCAACTGGACACGACGATGCAACCGCAAATTCAACAAAGCAAATACAGAAAAGATTATGCAAGGCTCAGATTGGTTCGGATGGGATGAACTAACCCTATTTTTTTTTGGCTTTTTCGTGGACTATAGGTATGAAGAACAGACTCGATCTAAACTACAAAAAACTGTAAAATCTCACCGAGCAACCTGGAAATCTGATACCACTTGATATGGGCAAAGGTGTCCCGTCTTTCGATGAGATGATGGATATCGCTTTGGTGGAAGTCGACTTTGGCGATCCGACTACGAACGTGCGAGGACGTCGCGCCTTAGCAATCGCTAAACCAACTCCGAGAGGTTATTGACCACGCCGGAGCACGATCAACCTGACCACGAGGGTCTGTTTCCTGCGAGCAAACGAAGAACAAGCAAGAAACTAAGATTGCAATCTGGATATTGCGAATATAAGATGAAAGCTTTATTGATCAAGGTGGGGTTCTGTGACGCCTTTGTCTGGTCGTTGAACACAAACGAAGTACGCGAAGTTGCAGCTATGGCGAACTTTTAATCTAAACAAAACCCGAAGTCTAAACGATGCCCTAAGGGCTGTATATATGGAGGAAGAGGGGGGAATTTCGTGGCCCTTGGTGGAGGGGTCCGAAATCAACCCTATCTCTTGTTTCCCCACACATACGTACTCTAAAAATAGCCTATACTTATGTATTTCGAAATTACATGGGCCTGGCCCAATAATAAGGTGACGCAGCACCTAAAATAGCCTCGGGACGAAATTTATGAAGTGGCATCTTGTATATTTCGTCCAAGGCTTCATGCACCCATTATGGTGGCTTCAAAGTCCTGAAATCATCACTTGTAACTCCGTTCTTGTTCCCCTTGCGCATGGCATCATCTCCATGCTTGTTCTTGCTCCAATGTTCATCCTTCTCCAAGCTAGGCCCTTCATTTGTAAGCAAAACAAATGTATCCAATTTAGGCAGCATCATATTCTCATGAACATTAGAATCATTACCAAGAAACGAAAGTACCTGATAATTTAATTGGCGTGCGCGAGCTCTAGTAATTGGTCCCGTATATGTAGCAGTAGGGGCTGTGGGTGTAACAATGGTATTGATGTCCTCATCAGTGTAGTACATCACATACATTTATGTAATGGCAACTGTGTCTAACCTACATTGTCTTCTCACACGGTTTGGTGCGGAAATCGTGTGTGACATTGTAATACCTAACACAAATGACATGTATAAACAGTGTGCCGTATACAACATATAGTGCCATAAGTAGTTCCCGACCATTAGCTTATCCCCAGAGTTTCCCCATTTCCCAATCCCTACATAGCCTCCAAATTCCCTCGCGTGGCACTGACATTGGGGGAATGCGTACGAGTGGTGTTGATGGTTTGGGTGCGGATGCTCCTGCTCGTATCGCCGCCACGATGATGGTCGCCGCCGAGCACTTGCCTAAGGTCATCAGAAGGCAGGTGTACTACGGATCCGAATCGTCCTATCAGGTTCTACTCTATCCCGATCTTTTTTAGCATGTCCAAAGTATAGCTCCTTGCTGAATCCGTCCTGAATGACACCCCCTCCCCCCAGGAAATGATAGAGGCGAGGGTCCCGATGTTTCGATGAGATGGTGGCTATCGTTTTCTGTGGGAGTCGACTTTGACGATCCGACTACGAACGTGCGAGACGTCGCGCCTTAGCAATCGCTAAACCAACTTCCGAGGGTTATTGACCACGCCGGAGCACGATCAACCTAACCACGAGGGTCTGTTTCCTGCGAGCAAACGAAGAACAAGCAAGAAACTGAGATTGCAATCTGGATATTGCGAATATAAGATGAAAGCTTTATTGATCAAGGTGGGGTTCTGTGACGTCTTGGTCTGGTCGTTGGACACAAACGAAGTACGCGAAGTTGCAGCTATGGCGAACTTTTGATCTAAACAAAACCCAAAGTCTAAACGACGCCCTAAGGGCTGTATATATGGAGGAAGAGGGGGGAATTTCGTGGCCCTTGAGGGTGGGGTCCGAAACCAACCCTAACTCTTGTTTCCCCACACATACGGACTCTAAAAATAGCCTATACTTAAGTATTTTCGAAATTACATGGCCTGGCCCATTAATAAGGTGACGCAGCACCTAGAATAGCCTATGGACAAATATTATGAAGTGGCATCTTGTATATTTCGTTCAAGGCTTCATGCACTCCTTATGGCGGCTTTAAAGTCCTGAAATCATCACTTGTAACTCTGTTCTTGATCCCCTTGCGCATGCCATCAACTCCATGTGTGTTCTTTCTCCAATGTTCATCCTTCTCCAAGCTAGGCCCTTCATTTGTAAGCAAAACAAATGTATCCAATTTAGGCAGCATCATAATCTCATGAACATTAGAATCATTACCAAGAAACGAAAGTACCTGGTAATTTAGTTGGCGTGCGCGAGCTCTAGTAATTGGTCTAGTATATGTAACAGTAGGGGCTGTGGGTGTAACAATGGTATTGATGTCCTCATCAGGAAAGTGATCCGCCGCCGGATCCAGAGCATGACTCCAGACTCCCGCAACATGAGTTTGACTCCGAGTTTTGCTCCACCGAGAAGTACCAAAAGCCGAGTTGTGTGCACGGGCACACTCTCGCTTGACGTGTATGCACGGTGGGATTCGACATTGGCATGAGGTTTCTTAGTTGCCCCTTAGAGATTAGTGCTAAGTTCATCATTTTACTTCAGTTAATGCCACCGCTCATCCTGAATACTATTTAACATTGGCAGGGATATGAGGCTTGTGCCTTTGTTAACTGGCTGGATGAAGAATGGCATGGCAGGGCTCGGAGTGTTATCACCAAGCTCGCAGAAGATAATGTAAAGCTGAAGAAGAAACTGGTTGATCTGGGATGTACAATCAGTACGATGAAGTAAGAAAGAATCAATCACAGGCAACAGATGAAAGCAAGATACAAGAAGGAACTAGCATGTGTAGTTCTGGTTGTCGCATTAGCCATGTTCTATGCGATGTTTGCAATGATGATTAGGGGTTTTGTTTGACAGTATTGCTAAAGCACATCTAGATGTGCTCTAAGTAATGCACATCTAGGTCCTATGCCATTGATGTTACGCGAAGATTCATGCATATATTTTCCTTTGTCTTCTTTTCTTTTCCTTTGTAGTTTGATTATTACTGGCTTTATCAATAAGAAGAGCTCAATGTATTGCTTGCCAATTGTCCTACTCCGTTCGTACTGGTACCGGTGCATAATCCCAAAACTCGTTCCTTCTTTTTGTCCTGAAAAAATTAACCAGCCAATAGGAGTCCTGCGCAACCCCGAGAATTTGGAGCGACTGTGTACAAATAATTGCGGTTGATTATATCAACGGTTGGATAATATGTCTACCCCCGCTTCAATTGGCACTTCCTCTTCTCTCCATACCCTGCTTAAGTGTCCAACATCTTCATCGTCCCCGGCAGGCCGCGCTACACACTGACACACACTCTGCAGCCATGTCGAGCGACAACGAGGAGGACAGTTCGGCCAGCAGTCTGGCGCCCGATGATAGGTCAACATCGGAATCATCCCGCTCATCTTCCATGAGTCCGACGTCGAGCCCAGACCTCGATTATATCCGGATCATGGAAGGGACGCCGCCTCCGGAGTCGTCAGACGACAACCAGACGGACGAGGAGCCGTCAGAGGACAAAGAAGAGGACGACGATGATGAGGAGGAGGAATGGTCCAACAAGGAGGAGGAGGACGACGACAGCAACGACGATGACGATGGTGGCGGCGATGAAAAGCCAACCGTCAGCGGCAAGAAGTGTCCTCGCCAAGACGATGTCGCGAGGCCATCCAACAACAACAACAAGAAGAAGAAGGACTAAATTAAGCAGACTGTACATATCTCTATTTCCACTCGCTCATATTAATTTGTTATCTCTGTTTATCCTGTCAATCTCAACGTACACGGTTAGTAATAAGTATTCGACAGAGATCTTCTACATCATCGCCCACAGGTTGGTTTGTTGAACTGTGTTCCCTGACCAGCACTGATGACCCACAAGTATAGGGGATCAATTGTAGCTCTTTTCGATAAGTAAAGAGTGTCGAACCCAACGAGGAGCAGAAGGAAATGACAAGTAGTTTTCAGTAAGGTAATGTCTGCAAATGCTGAAATAGTAAGTAGCAGAGTAGTTTGATAGCAAGATAATTTGTAACGAGCAAGTAACGGTAGTAGTAACAAAAGTGCGGCAAGGTACCCCAATCCTTTTGAGGCAAATGACAAGCCAAAACAGTCTCTTATGATAAGCAAAGCGTTCTTGAGGGTACACCGGAATTTCATCTAGTCACTTCCATCATGGTGGTTTGATTCGTGTTCGCTACTTTGATAATTTGATATGTGGGTGGACCGGTGCTTAGGTGCTATTCTTACTTGAACAAACCTCCTACTTATGATTAACCCTCTCGCAAGCATCCGCAACTACAAGAAAATTATTAAGAATAAATTCTAACCATAGCATTAAACTTTTGGATCCAATCGGTCCCTTATGGAATAGCGCATAAACTGGGGTTTAAGCTTCTGTCACTCTCGCAACCCATCATCTAATTGCTACTCCACAATGCATTCCCTTAGTCCCAAATATGGTGAAGTGTCATGTAGTCGATGTTCACATGACACCACTAAGGCAATCACAACATACATACTATCAAAATATCGAACACATATCAAATTCACATGATTACTTGCAACATGATTTATCCCGTAACCTCAAGAACAAAGGTAACTACCCACAAATGATAAACATGCTCATGATCAGAGGGGTATTAAATAGCATATTGGATCTGAATATATAATCTTCCACCAAATAAACCATATAGTGATTAACTACAAGATGTAATCAACACTACTAGTCACCCACAAGTACCAATCTATAGTTCCGGTAACAAGACTGAACACAAGAGATGAACTAGGGTTTGAGAGGAGATGGTGTTGTTGAAGATGTTGATGGAGATTGCCCTCCCCAAGATGGGAGAGTTGTTGGTGATGATGATGACGATGGTTTCCCCCTCCGGGAGGGAAGTTCCCCCGTCCGAATCGCGTCACCAGAGGGCAAAAGTGCTCCTGCCCAAGTTCCGCCTCGAGGTGGCGGCGCTTCATCCCGAAAGTCCTCTCCTTATTTTTTTTCTAGGTCAAAATGACTTATATACCAAAAGATGGGCACTAGAGGTGGGCCGAGGAGGGCACAACCCACTAGGGCGTGCCTGGGCTGCCTGGCGCGCCGAGGTGGGTTGTGCCCACCTGGTGGGCCCCCTCTGGTAGTTATTTGCTCCAATAATTCTTAAATAATCCATAAAAAAATCTCCATGAAGTTTCAGCTTGTTTGGAGTTGTGCAGAATAGGTGGCCTGACGTATCTTTTCCAGGTCCAGATTTCCAGCTGCCAGAATTCTCCCTCTTGGTGCGTACCTTCAATTTATGAGAGAAAAGGCATTAGAATTACTCGAAAAAGCATTATTATGGATAGAAACATTGTAAATAACAGTAAGAAAACATGATCCAAAATGGATGTATTAATGTCGCTTGAAGCTACGTCGGTATTTCCCCAAAGAGGAACGGATGATGCAGCACAACGGCGGTAGGTAGTTCCCTCAGATATGAAACCAAGGTTATCGAACCAGTAGGAGAACCAAGCAACACAATGTAAACAACACCTGCACACAAATAACAACTTCTCGCAACACGACGTGTTAAAGGGGTTATCAATCCCTTCCGCGGTACGACGCCTCAAGATAGGCAAACAGACATGAGGTAAATTTGTAGTAGATTGATAGATCGAACGCCAAATAAATAAATAAGAATAAATTGCAGCAAGATATTTTTGGGTTTTTGGTTTAGTAGATCTGAAAATAAAAGCAAGAGAAAAATAGATCGCAAAGGCAAATATATGAGAAAGAAGACCCTGGGGCCGTAGGTTTCACTAGTGGCTTCTCTCGAGAAAAATAACAAACGGTGGGTAAACAAATTACTGTTGGGAAATTGATAGAACTTCAAATACTCATGACGATATCCAGGCAATGATCATTATATAGGCATCACATCCAAGATTAGTAGACCGACTCTAGCCTGCAACTACTACTATTACTCCACACATCGACTGCTATCCAACATGCATCTAGTGTATTAAGTTCATGGAGAAACAGAGTAATGCCATAAGAACGATGACATGATGTAGACAAGATCTATCTATGTAGAGATAGACCCCATCGTTTTATCCTTAGTAGCAACGATACATACGTGTTGTTTCCCTTGCTGTCACTAGGATCAAGCACCATAAGATCGAACCCACTACAAAGCACCTCTTCCCATTGCAAGATAAATAGATCAAGTTGGCCAAACAAAACCCAAATATTGGAGAAGAAATACGAGGCTATAAGCAATAATGCATAAAAGAGATAAAAGAAACTCAATTACTTTCATGGATATAAAAAGATATGACTGATCATAAACTCAAAGTTCATCAGATCCCAACAAACACACTGCAAAAGAGTTACATCATATGGATCTCCAAGAGACCATTGTATTGAGAATCAAGAGAGAGAGAGAGAGATGAAGCCATCTAGCTACTAACTACGGACCCAAAGGTCTACAAAGAACTACTCACGCATCATCAGAGAGGCACCAATGGAGGTGGTGAACCCCATCCGAGATGGTGTCTAGATTGGATCTGGTGGTTCTGGACTCGGCGGTGGCTGGATGAATATTTTGTCGACTCCCCCAGGGATTCTGGAATATTGGGGTATTTATAGAGCAAAGAGGCGGTCCGGGGGGCACCCGAGGTGGGCACAACCCACCAGGGCGCGCCTGGGCCTCCTGGCGCGCCCTGGTGGGTTGTGCCTCCCTCGGGGCACCCCCTAGGCGCAGCCAGGGCTCGTAGTGTTCCTTCTGGCCCATAAAATTTCTCCGTAAAGTTTCATGGCATTTGGACTCCGTTTGATATTTATTTTCTATGATGTAAAAAATAGCAGCTAGCACTTGGCACTATGTCAATAGGTTAGTACAAAAAATGATACAAAATGACTATAAAATGATTATAAGACATCCAAGATTGATAATATAACATGGAACAATAAAAAATTATAGATACGTTGGAGACGTATCAGCATCCCCAAGCTTAACTCCTACTCGTCCTCGAGTAGGTAAGTGATAAAAACATAATTTTTGATGAGGAATGCTGCCTAACATGTCATATCATATTTCTTTTGTTTATAGCATGGACATTTGGACTTTTAGTTGTTCAAATCAATAGTCTAGTTTTGACATGATAATTTAGATACTCAAGCATATCAACATGCAACCATGTCTTTCAAAATATCAACGCTGAAATAAGTTATCCCGAGCCCATCATGCTCAACCATTGATCCATTCATGAAACACACTCGCATATTAGCTATGTCCAATACTCAAGCACGGTCATATTGCCTCCTAGTTGGTGCTTTTATAAGAGAAGATGGAGACTCAAAATAAAAATTGCATAAAGTAAAAGAAAGGCCCTTCGCAGAGGGAAGTAGGGATTTGTAGTGGTGCCAGAGCTCAAAGCGAAAACTTAGAGATAAAAACATTTTGGGAGGTGTATCCATCCCACCAACGAAAACGACTTAGAGTTCCCAATACTTTCCATGCATAGATATACCATAGGCGGTTCCCAAATAGAAAGTAAAGTTTATTCCTTTTTCCACCATACTTTCACTTTCCATGGCTAACAGTATCCACGGGTGCCCTCCATACCAACACTTTCCAAGGAATTTATTATTTGACAACATAAAGTAAATTCATTTTTGCATTTCGGGACTGGGCATCCCTAATACCTTTGCCTTAGTCTCGTGCAATGACAAGTGAATAAACACTCATCGTGAGAATAACACATCTAGCATGGAAAATATTAGCCACCCCTCACCGCTCCGCGAGCGAAACAAACACACAAAAGAGAAGTTTATTTTAAAAATTAGAGATGGCATATACAAATTTGCTTAGAACGACAAAAGAATATCGCATATAGGTAGATATAGTGGACTCATGTGGAAAAACTAGTTTAATGGTTTTTAGATGCACAAGTAGAGATCATACTTAGTGCAAAATGAGGGCTAGCAAAAGATTGAGAAGCGACCAACCAAGAAACGTATAATCTCATAAGCAAACATTAAGCATAAAATAACACCGAATAATGCACCACAAGTAGGATGTAATTTCATTGCATGACTATTGAATTTCATACTTGCATAGGGAATCACAAACCTTAACACAAATATTCTTACTAAATCATAATTACTCATCAAGATGACTCACATATCACATCATCATATCTCAAAACTATTACTAAGAATCAAGCTTATTTTGCACAATGATCTTCATGAAAGTTTTTATTATATCCTTCTTGGATATCTATCACTTTCGGACTAATTTTCATGTGTTGCTTTTCATAGGCTCAAACAAATATAAGTGAAGATCATGAGCATAATATTTCTTTCTCTCAAATTAATTTAAGTGAAGCAAGAGAGAATTTCTCGAAAATTTGACTAACTCTCAGATAAATCTAAGTGAAGCAAGAGAGCATTTCTTCAAAAATACTAAAGCACACCATGCTTAAAAATATATAAGTGAAGCACTAGAGCAAGTCCATAGCTCATAAAAAAATTTAAGTGAAGCATAGAGAGCAATTCTAACAAGTCATGACATAATTTTGGCTCTCGCAAATAGGTGTGTCCAGCAATATTGATGACTTAAGACACCAAATAAAACAAGCAAAGACTCGTATCATACAAGACGCTCCAAGCAAAACACATATCATGTGACGAATAAAAAAATAGTTTTGAGTAAAATACCGATGGTCGTTAGAAGAAAGAGGGGATGCCACTCGGGGGCATCCCCAAGCTTAGTTGGTTGCTCATTTTTGGATAATAGCTTGGGATGCCGGCGCATCCCCAAGCTTAGGCTCTTCTACTCCTTATTCCTTCATCCATCATAAGATAACCCAAAACTTGAAAACTTCAATCACACAAAACTCAACAAAACCTTCATGAGATCCGTTAGTATAAGATAATAAATCACTACTATAAGTGCTGTATAAAACAAATTCATTTTTTTCTTGAATTATATCTACTGTATGCCAACTTTTCTATGGCAAAAACTCATCAAAGAAAACCATAGAGCCATCAAAATAAGCACACAACACAAAGAAAACAGAATCTGTCAAAAACAAAGCAGTCTGTAGTAATATGACTATTTCGAATACTTCTGTAACTCCAAAAATTCTAAAAAATTAGGATGTCCGGAGCAATTTGTATATTTATTTACTGCAAAAGGAATAGGTATTTTATCGTTCTCTTCTTAAAAATGAGAATTATTTTCGTGAGCGCAAAAGTTTCTATTTTTCAGCAAGATCAAACAACTGTCAACCAAGAAGATCCTAAAGGTTGTACTTGGCACAAACACTAATTAAAACACAAAAAACACAACCATAACAGTAGCATAATTGTGCTAACACTCAAGAAGAGAAAGCAAAAGAAAAAAAAAATTATTGGGTTGCCTCCCAACAAGCATATGATTTTATGCCCCTAGCTAGGCATAAGATTTCAACGATGCTCACACGAAAGATAATAATTGAAACATAAAGAGAGCATCATGAAACATGTGACAAACACATTTAAGTCTAACATACTTCCTATTCATAGGAATTTTATAGGAAAACAAATTGTCAAAACAAGAAACATCTAGCATATGCAATGGAGAGGTATAAAAAATTGACAATCTCAACATAACAAGAGGAAATTTAATAACATCAAAATTTCTACCACTATATTTTCCTCTCTCATAATAATTATATGTAGGATCATAATAAAATTCAATAATATAGCCATCGTATAAAATTTTCTCTTCACGATCCACATGCATAAAAGTTTTATGATCTTCGAAGATAGTGGGATTAACATCAAGTAAAGTCATGATCTCTCCAAACCCACTTTCATTAAAAAATTCATAAGATTGAACACTCTCCAAATATGTGGGATTAATTTTACCTAAAGTTGACACTCTTCCGAACCCACTTTCAATATTATTGCAAACACCATTATCAATAACATATTCATCATGAGGCTTAAATAAAATTTCAAGATCATAAGAATCATCACCCCAATCATGATCATTGCAACAAGTAGTGGACATAACAAAATTTGCATCCCCAAGCTTTGGGTTTTGCATATTATTAGCACAATTGACATTAATATAATTTATAGTAAAATCATTACAATCATGCTTTTCATTCAAGGAGTTATCATGAATCACTTCATAAATTTCTTCATCACAATTTTAGATTCACGAATCTCAAGCAAAACTTCATAAAGATAATCTAGTGCACTCAACTCACTAGCAATTGGTTCATCATGATTGGATCTTTTAAAAAGATTAGCTAGTGGATGAGGATCTGCGTCAATAGATTTAGCAAGCGAAGATGCAAGCATATAGAAGGCACTTGGCAACACAAGCAAACAAAATATCAAACAAGAAAAAGGCAAACGAAAAGAAGGCGAATAAAATGGAAATTTTATGTGAAGTGGGGGAGAGGAAAATGAGAGGCAAATGGCAAATAATGTAAATTGTGAGGAGATGATATACATGATTAGGAACCTGGTACATGTTGAAGATCCTCCCCCACAACAGCGCCAGAAATGGTGCGTGGCCGAGAGACTATCTTGACTTGATCCTCCCTAGCAACGACACCAGAAATTCCTTTTGATGTCTCTTGAAGCTACGTCGGTATTTCCCCAAAGAGGAAGGGATGATGCATCACAGCGGCGGTAGGTATTTCCCTCAGATATGAAACCAAGGTTACCGAACCAATAGGAGAACCAAGCAACACAGCGTAAACAACACCTGCACACAAATAACAACTTCTCGCAACCCGACGTGTTAAAGGGGTTGTCAATCCCTTCTGGTGTACGGTGCCTCAAGATAGACAAATGGACGTGAGGTAAATTTGTAGTAGATTGATAGATCGAACGCCAAATAAATAAATAAGAATAAATTTCACTAAGATATTTTTGCGTTTTTGGTGTAGTAGATCTGAAAATAAAAGCAAGAGAAAAATAGACCGCGAAGGCAAATATATGAGAAAGAAGACCCGGGGGCCGTAGGTTTCACTAGTGGCTTCTCTCGAGAAAAATAGCAAACGGTGGGTAAACAAATTACTGTTGGGCAATTGATAGAACTTCAAATACTCATGACGATATCCAGGCAATGATCATTATATAGGCATCACGTCCAAGATTAGTAGACCGACTCCTGCCTGCATCTACTACTATTACTCCACACATCGACCGCTATCCAGCATGCATCTAGTGTATTAAGTTCATGGAGAAATGGAGTAATGCCATAAGAACAAGGGTTAATTCGATATATGCCACTACAACTTTCACGAGTTGGAAAAATGACATTACAATTCTGCACATTGGAAAAATGCCATTACAACTCTTCCATTCTCCTCTATATGCCATTATGTTAAATTTGAGACACAAATACCCTTGTCTTCCTCCTTTCACCTTCCCCTCATCTTCTCTTCTACCAAACTGACAAGTGTGTCATTAACTCGGGCAAGCATCTTTCCTTCCTGCTAGTCCTGCAGCACCATGGTCGACGGATTGAATTGGCCTCAACACGCACGTACATAGCAGACAACAAAGATGATTAATTCCTCCTGTACAAAGTTATCCACTGATGAGGACATCAATACAATTGTTACACCCACAGCCCCTGCTGCTATACATACTGGACCAATTACTAGAGCTCGTGCACGCCAACTAAATTACCAGGTACTTTCGTTTCTTGGTAATGATTCTAATGTTCATGAGAATATGATGCTGCCTAAATTGGATACATTTGTTTTGCTTACAAATGAAGGGCCTAGCTTGGAGAAGGATGAACATTGGAGCAAGAACAAGCATGGAGATGATGGCATGCGCAAGGGGAACAAGAACGGAGTTACAAGTGATGATTTCAGGACTTTGAAGCCACCATAATGGGTGCATGAAGCCTTGGACGAAATATACAAGATGCCACTTCATAAATTTCGTCCCGAGGCTATTTTAGGTGTTGTGTCACCTTATTATTGGGCCAGGCCCATGTAATTTCGAAATACATAAGTATAGGCTATTTTTAGAGTCCGTATGTGTGGGGAAACAAGAGATAGGGTTGATTTCGGACCCCTCCACCAAGGGCCACGAAATTCCCCCCTCTTCCTCCATATATACAGCCCTTAGGGCATCGTTTAGACTTTGGGGATTAGTTTAGTTAAAAGTTAGCCATTGCAACTTCGTGTACTTCGTTTGTGTCCAACGACCAGACCAAGACCGCTTCCGGATCCCCACCATTATCAATACCTCATATATATTTGCAATATTCAGATTGCTTTATCATATTCTTGCTCGTTCTTCGATTGCTTGCAGGAATAGACCTTCATGGTCAGGTTGACCGTGCTTCCGGCATCGTCAGTAACCTCAGGAGATTGGTTTAGCGATTGCTAAGGCGCAACGTCGTGCACGTTTGTAGTCGGATCGTCAAAGTCGTCTCCACCAAATCGATAGTTATCATCTCATCGAAAGATCGGGACCCTCGCCTCTATCATCCACGCTATATAGCTGATTGATTTGTTGATTAATTCCTCATGTGCAAAGCTAGCCATGCTTGCTAGCTAATTGATTTGCCACCGGCCAAATACACATGCATGCGAAAGTTTGGTCCCGCCGGCGCGACATGACACGCTATCTAGTTTGTAAAAATTGTGCATACATGATGACCGAGGCATCATTCTCGCGGGAGATGGCTGCAGCGGTTGCATAATCCATCCTATGTCGTCCATGAAGTCGCGCGGCCACCTACAATATGCATGGTCGGTGCTGGAAGTTGTTTTTCGCACGGCCCCATGCTCGCCGGAGTTAATGGCAGGTTAGTTTGGTAGAAGAACATGAGGGGAGGGTGAAAGGAGTAATACAAGGGTATTTGTGTCTCAAATTGAACATAATGGCATATAGAGGAGGATGAAAGAATTGTAATGGCATTTTGTCAACTCGTGAAAGTTGCAGTGGCATAGATCCAATTAACCCTAAGAACAATGACATGATGTAGACAAGATCTATCTATGTAGAGATAGACCCCATCGTTTTATCCTTAGTAGCAACGATACATACATATTGTTTCCCTTTTTGTCACTGGGATCAAGCACTATAAGATCGAACCCACTACAAAGCACCTCTTCCCATTGCAAGATAAATAGATCAAGTTGGCCAAACAAAACCCAAATATCGGAGAAGAAATATGAGGCTATAAGAAATCATGCATAAAAGAGATCAAAGAAACCCAAATACTTTCATGGATATAGAAAGATATGACTGATCATAAACTGAAAGTTCATCAGATCCAACAAACACATCGCAAAAGAGTTACATCATATGGATCTCCAAGAGACCATTGTATTGAGAATCAAGAGAGAGAGAGATGAAGCCATCTAGCTACTAACTACGGACCCGAAGGTCTACAAAGAACTACTCATGCATCATCGGAGAGGCACCAATGGAGGCGGTGAACCCCATCCGAGATGGTGTCTAGATTGGATCTGGTGGTTCTGGACTCTGCGACGGCTGGATGAATATTTCGTCGACTCCCCTAGGGTTTCTGGAATATTGGGGTATTCATAGAGCAAAGAGGCGGTCCGGGGGGCACCCGAGGTGGGCATAACCCACCAGGGCGCGCCTGGGCCTCCTAGCGCGCCCCGGTGGGGTGTGCCTCCCTCGGGGCACCCCCAGGCGCAGCCAAGGCCCATTGTGTTCCTTCTGGCCCATAAAAATTCTCCGTAAAGTTTCATGGCATTTGGACTCTGTTTGATATTGATTTTCGGCGATGTAAAAAACATGGAAAAACAGCAACTGGCACTTGGCACTATGTCAATAGGTTAGTACCAAAAATGATATAAAATGATTATAGAACCTCCAATATTGATAATATAATAGCATGGAACAATCAAAAATTATAGATACGTTGGAGACGTATCACGTATCAACTCCCCCAAGCTTAGACCTCGCTTGTCCTCAAGCGAAAACTAAAATCGAAAAACATGTCCACATGCTTTGAGAGAGAGAGAGAGAGGTGTCGATAAAAACAAAATATGGACATAGAAGCATCATGTTGATTATTGTAACAGCAACAAAATTAAACATAGGACTTTTATCATATACTTCTCATGAATAAGTAATAGTTCATCACACAATCGAAGTATAAAGCAGAAACTCTATTAGAAACCAACAAACTATGTTCTCAGTCAACTTTGCAACTATAATTCATCGTCTTTTCAGGAAGGGTCACGTGTCGGAGCCTTTAGGCAAGTCCACATGCTCAACCATCATATAGTCTTCTATGATTGCTAACACTCATCGCGTACCCATGAGCAAAACGTTTCAACATGACACATAGAAAGATAGGGGCTTATGGTTTCGCCTCCCAACATACTCACCTCAAGGGTGATGTCAACAATAATAACTCATGCCACCCATATTGAACTGGACATATGTGCCTAGATCTTTCCTCACCACATGATGCTTGCCAAAGGAGAAAAATAAAAGGAATAGAGAGAAAAACTTTGACTCTTACATAAAAGTAAATACATAAAAGTAAAAGATAGGCCCTTCGTAGAGGGAAGCAGAGGTTGCCATGCGCTTATTTGTTTGTATGATCAATCCCTTAGTGCAAAAGAACGTCACGTTACATTGCCCCTAGTGATAGCGACCTTTATTATGCAGTATGTCGCTTTTATTCTTCACCATCACAAGTTTGTGCAACGCTCAATTTTCTCTTACACTAAATGATCTCACACTTTTAGAAGCAATTTTTATTGCCTTTTTGCACCGATGACAACTTACTTGAGGGATTGATGTAGGGTGGAACCCTAGATGGCCGATATTTCATGAAAGGAGCGGATCCCACGAAGAACATGAAGAACACGAGGGGAAACACGAGGGGAAATGCACGAGAATCACTCAAACCAACAAGAACGATCACACATATGCTAGATCCGAGTACACATAGAGATCACACGGTCCAAAGTCAACAAGGGACAATACAAGGGGTAACCGGTTCTTCTCCGTGAGGAGGTCTTGACGGGGGTCTTCTCGGTGAAGGAGGTCTTGAATCCAATGTGGATATTCTCCAAAGAGGGGTCGCGGTCTCTCTCAAGGAGTAGATCCATATGGATGAGCAAAGCTATATCTCAAGTATGAGCTAAACCAATGCTAACCCTAAAGCATAGGTGGAGGGGAAGTATATATAGTCTAAGGGGCGAAGGGGTACATGGGCCTCAGCCTAGAAGCACAGCACGCAGATAGGGAGGGCCAGATGTCCGGGCATCGGGCCGGATGTCTGGACTGTCACGAGGGGCCGGATGTCCGGGCTGGGGTGGCCGGATGTCCGGGCTGGAGGAGCTGGCCTTGACACTCTCTGGTTGGAGGGTGCCAGATTTCCGAGGGCGAGGCCAGATGTACGGGTATTGGCGAGGCACCGGATGTCCGGGCCATGTAGCACTTCAGCTGCAGGGCTGTTGTTGTTGTTGTTGACATCTTCAGGGGCCGGATGTCCGAGATCATGGCCGGATGTCTAGGGCCTGGGAGTTGTTCTTGACTCCTTCCAATGGTTCTCTTCATCCGTGAACTTGGGGACTTGTCCGTCTTCACGTGCATCTTCGAGAGGGTCCTCTTGGTACCTAATCATGCACAACATCTCGGACTTAGGTAGTAGCCATGTATCGAGTGGATCATATGTGATATCACTAAGGAAGGAAGTCACCTCGGTCTCGAGAGCTCTAGCTCTAGCTTGTGTCATAGGTCCTCTTTGGCGCCTCGTGAGACAACGGTAGGTCCATGGGGATGACCATAGGATGCTCCACATCATCTCCCCTCCCTTGGGAAAGATCCGACCTCGGATCGAAATCTTCATCACCATGGTAGGGAGAGAGATCTTTGACGTTGAAGATGTCGCTCATGGAGTACTTGTCGCGTGGAATGTCGATCTTGTAGGTGTTGTTGTTGTTGTTGTTGTTGTAGCGTTCAAGCACCTTGAAGGGTCCATCCACGTGTGGTTGAAGTTTGGACTTGCGTTCGTGGGGGAAGCAGTCCTTGCGAAGGTGTAGCCACACAAGATCTCCAATGTTGAACACCATGGGGTGCTTGTTGATGTTGAGCTTGGTCGCGAGTCGTTGTACTTGGTGCTCAATGGTGTGCCTTGTATCTTCATGCATCTTCTTGAGATAGTTGACTCGTGCACTCACGTCCATATTTGTGCGCTCTTGTAGTGGTAGAGGGAGAATGTCCAATGGGGACAATGGGTTGAAACCGTAGACGACCTCGAAGGGGGACTTGTTGGTAGTCGAGTGTCTTGCTCGGTTGTAGGCGTACTCGGCGATAGGTAGACACTCCTCCCACTCCTTGATGTTCTTCTTAATTAGCATGCGAAGTAGAGCGGAGAGTGTGCGGTTGGTCACCTCCGTTTGGCCGTCGGTTTGTGGATGGTAATCCATGGAGAAGAGTAGCTTTATTCCGAGCTTGGCACGTAAGGTTTTCCAAAAGTAGCTTAGGAACTTGACATCGCGGTCCGAGACTATCGTCTTTGGTACTCCATGGAGGCGCAATATTTCCCTACAAAAGGGATTGGCAACATGTGAAGCATCGTCTATCATGTTGCAAGTAATGAAATGAGCCATCTTAGAGAATCGGTCCACAACAACAAAGATGAAATCCTTTCCATTTCTAGTTCTAGGCAAACCAAGCACAAAATCCATGCTAATATCTTCCCATGGTTGATACGGAATTGGAAGAGGCATATAGAGACCATGGGATTGAGCTTTAGACTTAGCTTTGCGACATGTAGAGCATCGGTTGGTGAAACGGTTGACGTCCCGGAACATCTTGGGCCAATAATAGTTCTTGGAGAGCGTAGCGAATGTCTTGTCGCGTCCAAAATGTCCCATTAGTCCTCTGCCATGAGATTCTTGCAAAAGTAGCAAACGAAGAGAAGACTCGGGGATGCAAAGTTTGTTAGCTCTCATAAGATAATCATCTTTGATGTAATAGCGTTCCCAAGATGTATGCGTCAAACATTTGGCATAAGGAATAACAAAAGTAGGATCATGCGCATACAAGTCTTTTATGTGCTTAAAGCCAATGACATGCAATTCAAGTTTTGTAACAAGCATGCATATGCTAGAAAGTGCATCCGCCACAACATTTTCCTTACCTTTAATGTACTTGATGACATAAGGAAAAGACTCAATGAACTTACTCCATTTAGCATGACACTTGTTCAACTTAGTTTGACCCTGAAGGTATTTATGTGTTTCATGGTCGGTATGGATGATAAACTCATGGGGGCGAAGATAATGTTCCTATTCATGCAAAACTCGCACTAAATCATGTAGCTCTTTGTCATAGATGGGGTAATTGAGTTGCGCTCCGAAAAGTTTCTCACTAAAGTAAGCTATGGGGCGCTTCTCTTGCGTTAACACACCTCCTATGCCATTACCACTAGCATCACAATCAATCTCAAAGGGTTTGTCAAAGTTGGGTAATGCAAGCACGGGAGCATGAGTAAGGAAATTTTTAAGCTCATTAAATGCGATATCTTGGGATGGTCCCCAAACAAAGGGTGCATTCTTCTTACTCAAAGCATGCAAAGGTGAAGCAATGGTGCTAAAGTCCTTCACAAATCTACGGTAGAAACCGGCTAAACCAAGGAAGCTACACACTTGTTGCAAGTTGGTTGGTTGTGGCCAAGTTTTAATAGCATTGATCTTAGGTTCATCAACATGAACACCCTTAGAAGACACAATGAAACCCAACAAAACAAGCTTGTCAACACCAAAAAGGCATTTGTCCATATTAGCAAAAAGTTGCTCTTTTCTAAGAGTTTGAAGCATGGTCCTAAGGTGTGTGACATGATCTTTGAGAGATTTGATAAACACAAGAATATCATCAAAGTAGACCACAACAAATACACCAATATAAGGTCGAAAAACAAAATGCATGAGTCGCATGAAAGTACCGGGTGCTTCGGATAAACCCATTGGCGTAACAAG